>NW_024504566.1:2381553-2384053 GCF_017590055.1 Onychostruthus taczanowskii
ACATAACAGTGCAATTTTTTATTAATGATACAGTATCATATTCTTTCCTGTCTCTTAGTATACTTACTCGGCAGTACTAAGAAAACTTTCATTAAATGAAAGTAAAGCTTTTGCAGACACCCAATCTAGAAAACTTGTGGGTTTTTGATCTTTTGCACTCCGAAGGCAAACTAGTGACGGATACAGAATCATTCATAGAAAACAAATAGTGGAATAAAATTTCATGTAAATGTTATTACTTAAAAATAACTATAGCTATTTTTAAAAGCTTTTCATGTCCATTTTGAAATAACACAGTATGCTGTGCTTTATGTGGTGCAGCTTGCTTCTATTCAGAAAAAGTGTCTCTCTCACTCTCATCATTCTTATCTTGTAATTAATAGTACCAAGAAAGCTAACATTAAAATCTTGAAGGCTGTAGCTCTGCTCAATTAGAGAAATTCACAGTCTTGAAAACAATTTCCTAAGTGGAAGAAACTTCAAGAAGCAATAACCTAAACCCCCAGATATTTATGTAAATTTGGTGAAAAAAAAATTCTGCCTCAATTCCTAAGTGTGACTTTCATAAAATAAAACTGACAACATTTGTTAAGCATTTGCAATAATACTAAATACACTCAATATATGCTATGAAGCTTGATATATTTTAAACAGAAAAATTTAACAACAAATTTCAAATGTATTTAATTCAAGCAAGCACTCTGTAATCTTGGGGCCACTTCACTTTACAATATTTCAGATGAATACCTTTGGTGAGGTTTTATTTTATGTAGGTAATGTGTCTAGAATAGCAGTTCAAATACTTAGATATAAAAAATAGGCAAAAATTGTGTCTAGAGATCTATTTGTGTATATTTTCTCTTCTAGGACTTTAATGTAAGCTGCCAGCTTTAAGATTTGAGTGAATATATAGGGTTAAATTCTGCTCAGCAGAAATTCAACTTTATTGACTTCTGAGGAGTTTCATGGGGATATGAGACATCAAGATTTGATTTGCCATGTGAATAAGGTAATGTCAATAATTCTCTATAACATCTAGCTGTTGGTAAATTTATATAACTGTCTTTATTTCAGTTAGGGTTTATTGTTACTTCATACACAGAGAATTCAGAGTAAAATATCAGCCAAAATATTTATCGTTGGGGTGGATTTTGTATATTCTCTCCCTGTTTAGAAAACCGGACTGAATCTTATTCTGGTTGTTGTTGGTGTGCTTTAGTTTGAGAACTTGGGACTTCTTCCCTAATGGAATAAGTACTATGCACGGCTTTTCCTGCAGAATTGTGCACCATCAAATTTCCTTTTATAACTTGGTGAGGGGAGCTAACCACAAGCATGATGTGAAATGCTTACTGAGGTGACAATGCTCCACACAAATAAAGGAAAAAACCCACCCACATTTATATCAAAATGCAGTGTTTGTTGAGCCAGGCCATCCAGGTAATGATACAAAGAACTGAAATATATGTTCTGTGCTCCCTTCCATTGAACGTACTAATGCTGGCACCATTATCAGAATGCAGCAATTTCAGTGCAGTCAGAAGGTGGCTCTAGTGCTTTAATTTTGCTATGCTGCTGACAATAAGATCCAAGGAATAGAAATTACTTTTGTGCTACATTTTTTTCAATCAATTTAACTGATGTTCCAACTGGAACACAACATTTGATTTTATACATCAAACAACTTCACACTCATGAACATGTGCACACTTACGAATTTTCTTCTTTTTAAGGTTGAGCTGACCAAGTGACAAAGAACAACAAAGCAAGCCAAACCAAAAATTTAAAATATTAAATTTGCATCTGACACCTCTGAAACACTTCCCATCAACATACCAAGACATATGTAATCCCTTTCACTGAGAGATGCCATGAAGAAATCAGAACTTCCCTTCTGTACTTTGGCAAATCAGCCTTTGCTATCTCTGCAGCAGTCTCAGAGAATGGCTGGTTATTGGGGCGATTCTTCTGGGCTACAAATTCACGTGTGTAAAGGCAGATTAATCAGCCTTTATGCAGGTGAAACACAGAGGGGACAATCAGAGGGGAGACGGTCATGCCTGGACGGGTTAGAAAGATGCTGCTCGCCCTTTCCCCATGGCGCTGGCTGTTCCTGCTGGTGGCTCACAGCCATTAGACCCTCATCAGCACAGGCCCTCCCCACCCCCTTTACTGATTGCCTGGCCCACACTCTGGTTTTGTGTCCCCACTCCTGATCGTCTCCTCCAAGGTGGCCCTGAGAGCTTGCCTGCCTGCTCTCTACTAGTTCCAGATGTGAGACAGCTGTGACAGTCTCATGCGCTATGGGAAGCTTTACATTATTCTTAGAATTTTTTCCCTTTTTTATCATTATCATTATTGTTCTGAGAGTATCTTCTAAGTGGAGATTTATAAGATCATGTAAATGTGTAAAATGCTGTCCCTGCCTTGATATATTTGCAATCCTCAGAAAGTATTCAAAGTTCAACTAGCATTTACATGAAATATTCCTTTTGACAGG
>NW_024504566.1:2389053-2411553 GCF_017590055.1 Onychostruthus taczanowskii
AGAAAATAGAAAAAAAGTCATCCATACTCTCTCACAGCAAAAATTACAAAAAATGACATTAAAAACTAAAATCTATTCTCTCCCTCTGTCGCCAGTGTATAAGGAGATGCATACTAGGAGAACAGACCAAACTACTGAATGAGGAATAGGGTTAAAAGGCAAGTCGAAAGTAGCTTCATGTGCTATGACTGTCATGTGAGTGTTGGGGTGCAACAGGGAGGAAGCAAATTAACAATGCTGATGGACGATTTTTGCAGAGAAATCCTGAAATATCCTGCTTCCAGGTTAATGCTGACACCCAGAAGAAAGAGCCATGTCAAAGCCAGGAAGAGAATTTAGACAGTCTTCTCTTTTCTAGCATATATGACACTAATATAAAATATCTGCCTGGAGCTTGTCACAACAACAACAACAAAAAATTGAATAAAATATTTTTTTTAAAAAGACAATGAAATGTGACTTTAAATTTAAGCACCTAAAATATAGGGGGAAATATATTACAAGTGGAAATGAGCTTGGTTATGTGTTTCAGAGTTTCAGTGCTTTGCCTGTTCTGTCGGATGCCTTTCTACTGGCCAGCAGAAGAGAGAAAGAAGTGAAAAAAGGGTGAAAGAATTATGTGGAAAGAATAGGATAACTGAAAAGGAGAACAGAGCAGGGAAATAACAACAGAGTAAGAAAGAAACAGGAAAGAAAGGTTTCAGGGAGTGTTGAGTTTGAAAAAGATGATTGAGAGGATTAAGAGTGAAAAAGAAGAGAATTCTTATATCCTGGAAGGTAAGAAAGGAGAACAAAATTTAAAAAATGAATTCTAATTACATGATAATATAGGATTTTCTGTATTGGATCACACCATATGTCCATCAAGTTGTGTATCCTACTGTAGTAGTGGAATGAGGGATTAAGTAAGCAACAAAACAATTATAATGCATACATCCAATGAATAAAACATCAAAATTATTTCTCTAGTCTTGTAGGAATCAGTTTGCATCCCAAAGTACAAGACTGAGTTAGTGTTAGAAAATATTATTAATGACCACAAAATTGTATGGGATTTTCATTTGTTTTTAAATGAACACAGCCATTTCAGTTGGCTGGATTCGCTCTTGCACCAGTGAATCCCTTGAGCTGACAGTACTATTAGTTGCACTAAGCAGCCATTCTTCTCCTGGAGGATAACTGCAGAAGAAGGAAGCAACCTGTGTGTTACACTAGGTACCACAACAGAAAAGCTTTTATATCCATTTCTCTATTTCCCTGTCTGTTCTTGTTTATGATAGTTTGATTTTCTTTCTTAATGGATCACCATCAGCAAAAATTTCCTCTTTTGAGAATAACATCCTTGTGAATTCTGTCTGGGTGTTTAAAATTGCTTCAAGCTCTGCCTGATGAGGATCCATCTTCTGGGCTGATGCTTTAATTTTTGCATCTCTGAGCAGTTATCTGCGGAACACAAATCACTCAAAACAGACTAATGTGACCCTTGCCAAAATAACTTATCTGCTTTTTCTTGGTGGACAGCTGAGAATGAAGACAAAACTTTAAACCAAGTGTCTTAGTCAGGGAGGGAAGCAAGACATTCAAAAGAGATTTTGCAACATGGCTTACAAAAGAAAATACCCAGTTTTTTCGACCTGGAAAGCATGGATATGAATTTGTTACTGAGAATAGGAATGTTATAAAATATCCAGGCTGGACAGAAGGTTATGTGAGCTGCTCAAAATGGAAAACAAAAATTATGTTTCCAAGAGAGCAATTATCTTGCAGCCTGAGGATTCAGAAAGGGTGTTACCAGGGAGGACTGTGGCAAACTGTTATGAATGCCCATCTCTCCAAAAACACCAGCCAGAATGATATTCCCTGTGTGTTGCTTTCACTTCCCTTCTCTGGTCCTGGTCATTAAATCTATACTTCTTTTGGCAATACAGTTATTTTTTTCTTTTTTAAACAGTGATATATTGCATTACTACCTTAGCAATTTCATCACACTCTGTATCATGGAGACCAACAGCTGCCTTCCTACCAGAGTCTTTTCAGTGAGGCCATGAAAGAAAGTGCCAGTCTCTTTAGAGTCTGGCTGCATTACAATACAAGTGCAAATGTCTTAACAAACCCCAGAAGATGTAAGCACAGTTTCTCAAACTCTCTGAAAATTAATGAATGACAACAAAATGCAAAATCAAAATCAAAAGAACTTCTCTCTTTGATGTTCTCATGTATAAAGAAAAACTAAGAGAAAGGATTTTATTTATTCATTTATTTTTTTAATTTGACATTCTGAGCTACCAAAGCATCATCAAATTCATTCATGTTCAAGTCTCTCCTCCCACTTTTATTGTCCCTGGTTTGTTTTGGTACTTAGGGTTAGAAGAGCAAATTATGTGAGGTAGGACTGGATTTTTTTTAATGAAAAAAGGCTTCTATTACCTTTATTGTCACTTTATTGGCAGTGGAAGAGCAGCTTCATGTCACAGGCATGGTTTTGTAATAGGAAGATATGTATGGTGAGAAAGATGGAGTGTAAACAAGAGATGGAAAAGGAAAGAAAGCAAGAGGATTAGAGTAAATACTTCTATAATGTTTTGTCAAAATATTCTGGCTTCTGAAGTGCCCCATAGCTTTGGTTTTATGAATGGAGAGAGAGAAAAAATCTTATGAATAGCAAAAAACATATTTTTGCCAGAAAACTTAATTTCTACTTTTCCACTTTAAAGTTGGAGACTCTGTGAGCGTTTTGTGAACTAGGCCTAAAACTTTTTATTTTTCCAGACTCAAAACAGAAGTGTCTTTTAAGATTCATGGGTTTGGGTGTCTTTTAAAGTGTAAATTACTTTTTTTGCTAATATCAAAATGACAGCCTCAGGAGCTTTTCTAAAAGATGGGAGTGCAGCAAATAACGCAGAAGCTTCCCACACTGTGCTGTCAGAAGGCCTCCACGACATCTTACAACACCTTTGCTATTTCTGTCCTGATCATCCTTCGTGCAGGAGCTGACAATCCTGCTAAATCATGTGATAGGTTAGTGATGTGGGAAAATGTCAGCATGTGATTACAGTAAATCTCCAAACTCTGTTTCACTTTATGTGACCCATTCAGGATTCAAATTTAGAAGTACAGTGAGGAGAAGATGGAGGAGAGATGTGCAGATTCCTGGGTCAGCCAGACACATTAACACGGGGTTCACTCAAGGAGTGCACTTTCCCTCTGTGTTTTCCATTGGGAATGAAAAGAAACTGAAGACAAACTTCAGTGTGTAGCAAGGGTTTTAAGGAAGTCCACTGGAAGAAGCTGAATTAAGAATCCAGTCTGCCTTGAATGCCATGTTTGATCAGCATATCCCTTTTGAAGGGCACCTCCAAAAGTTGCTTCTGGTAGTGCTGGGGGTTGCCAGCACCATCTCTTCCCCGAAGGAGTTTCCACCTTGGAAGTCCACTGATTTCCTGATTTCATCTCAATTTTCCATAGGTATATAAGTAAATTAAACCAATATAATTCAAGTTCTCTACTGGATTTCATTGAATTTTCTTTGTTGAAAGAAAATTTGCTTAGAAAACCTTTTTAATTAAATCATTAAAACGTCAGTTATGGATATATTTTTAGTTAACTGTGAAAGCTACCCATGTTGCTGGGAAGACTGTGAGATATTACATAGTTTGAGTTTTCAGGTGTACTATTTTCAGTAAAACTGTCTCTAGTGTCATCCCCCTCCTAGGTATTTTAAGCCAAGTTGTGCAGTTTGTAGACCACCAGAAATCTGGAAGTATGTGGAGTGGATCGTTCTGTACATTAGTGTAAATCCTGAAATCAGTAGTTTCCATTTAGTATAGTACACTGTAGCTAGATTAGGAAATAAAGGAAAAAAATTTAATGTGTGCATAATTTTTTTCTTTTTCCTCTCTGGTTACCAGGACCAGGACCCAAGGGAATGGCACGAAGTTATGTTAGAAAAGATTTATTTTGGATATTAGGCAAAGGTTTTTTACCCAGAGGGTAGCTGGGCACTGGAACAGACTTCCAAGGGAAATGATGATGGCACCAAGTCTGCCAGAATTCAAGGAGCATTTGGAAAATATTCTCAGCCACAAGATGGTATTCTTGGGGTTGTTCCATGCAAGGCAAGGAGCTGGACTTGATGATCCTTGTGGGTCCCTTCGAGCCCAGGATATTTTATGATTCTGTGTGATTCTGTGAAGGCAGATGTGGCATTCACATTCTCTGAAAAATCCCTTCACAAAGGATTTTTCTCCTGGGAAGCTGAGAAACCTCAGAGGAAAGGAAAACAATTCTTGTCTCCTTTGCCTCTCCTGTGTTTTCGCTCGTGTGGAATGTGTTTGGAGATTGTTTACCCACAGGTGATTGTTTCATTTGTCTCTGGCGTGAGCTGTTTTGACTCTTGGCCAATTGGTGCCAAGACTCTGGAGAGAGTCACGAGTTTTCATTATTATCTTTTCACCAAACTGTAAGTATCCTTTTGGTATTCTTTAGTACAGTATGGTATAGTATTCTGTAATGTAATATAATATAGTAACATAAAAAAATAAATTAGCCCTCTGAGAACATGGAGTCAGATGCATCATTCCTCCCTGCCATGGGGGCTCCTGCAAATGCAATAGGCAGGCATGGTAAAAAGAAAAGGTGGTGTCATATAGAAATGGTTGAAGACCAAAAGTAAGGTTTTAAGCCAACACAGGGGCAGCAAGGTAAGCAGCCTGGGAGCCTTGAGAGGATGGAAGCAAGATGGAAACAGCCAGAGTGTAGGAATTAAAGAACCATCTAGGCAGTGGTGAGTACACCAGTCCCTCAGTGTCACCTCAGAAGAGAGAAAAGGGTTTCCCGGTGGAATACAGCTGAAAGAAACCCTTCCTTACCTCACCCATGCTAAGCTGTATTTGTGTTTGTGCTCCTATGGCCTTTGGAGAATAAGAGGCATATCACATAGCGTGTTACCTTCCCTCCCAATTTATATGTATTGCAAGTATTTTCCTAATTCAGTTTCAGGTCTGTTCAGGAAGTGAATAGTGTGTTTTGTTTTTAAACCTAGAAGCTACATGCTATAAAACATAAAATAAAATACAGCACTGCAGGGAGCCCAGCTGCCACATAGAAAGTTGATCTCTTTAAAACCTTGTGGTCTGAAAGAAAAAAATTAGTTTAGACATTTTTATAGGATTTCTTCAGCTAAAGCCCACCTTCAAATCCCACTTAACTTAGTATGTTTACATGTGTCAAGTTTTCATTATGTAATAAACAAGAACATGTGCACAAATATGAAGAAACTAAAATCAGATGGCTGGTGGACTGTAGGGAACTGTGATTATTCAATTCCCTGCTGATATCTTTCCAGAATGTCACATCCAGCTGCAGATTTTGGCAACATATAGCCATTTCACCATCCTCAAACAGCTCTTTGTAGTGCACAAAATTTCCTTTTATTATGCAAAAATAGACACTCCATATATTTTAGAACTGGGTAGCTCTAAAATACCAATACGATTTTTAAATATCACTGGATTTCACAGTAAGATTTTATTTTTCTGTACTATTGTAGAAGAAACTTACTCTTACTTAACTTCTCCATTACAGCAATATCAAATTAACTAGTGCTCTAATTATAGTGATTCCTTTTCACATAGAAATCGTCACAAGTCCTGTGAGTTTGGATGCATGGATCCGACATGCACCTCACCAGCCACAGGGGATGAAGAACATACAAATGGCCAAGTGTTGCATGAAAATAATAGACAGCTATTTGTCTGCAAAGATAAACAGAGAACCAGCAGCTGGGGCTGCTTAACTGGGGGAAAAGGGCAGGGAGGACTAAAGAGATGAGAGGCAGAAGAGGGCTTTGGGGAGCAGTCTGGTGAAGAAAGGGCTCACCTCATCCTCAAGCAGAGGAAACCTGCTCTGCATTGGTAGGGTACCAGAAGGTAAAGGATTGAAAAACCAGGTTTAACATATCTCAGGCATCAATCACTCTTATTATTATACAGGTCAACAGATTATATTGCCCAACAGATATAAAAGCAGCAAATATCACAAGGCTAAAAATCGCCCAAGCACTACAAATAATACAGAAACAGAAATTAAGCTGCTATCAGACTGTCTCAGTACAAAGGCCATTGTGGTAGACACCTTTTCTGAAATAGGGAATTTCAGCATCTCAGCACATTTTTGAGAACTTGGTACAAAAAATGGAGAAGCTTAACACCACCAAAGTAATTCTGACGGTGTCTTCCACTAGGCCCCACATTCAGTAACTGCTGCTGTGGAATACATGTATTCTGCAGATAAACACAGATCGATGTCAGAACTGTTCTCTGCAAAGACTGTCTGGAAATATGGACAGATACTTTCGCCTCTATCCTTTGAAATGGAGACCAAAAACTTCACTTACACAGTTGCCCTGCAGTCAGGGAAACTTGGTGCTTATTCACAGTTCTGATCAAGCCTTGCTCCCTTGGAAATATTAGAGATAGTAAGAACTCAAAATTATTTTTTCCTGAATTCTATCTTCAAAAAGCACTTTCCATCTCTAAGGGTGCCTGTTTACAATAGGTTGACAGGAACACAAAACAGCAGCAGCAATGATTCATGTCAAGATCACTGCAACAAAGTAAAATTTTCCTTGCAGCATTTTTCCCCTGTCTAAAATCACTGATGTGCTGCCAAAATTATCTTGGTACCCAGTGTATGAGGTCTTGGTGAACAGACTGTGAAGAGGCAAAACAGTCAAAGATTTGGCTAAAAATGGAAATGTTCTAGAACTCCTTGATCACCTCATCAAGACCCTGGGCAAAGTATCCCTGGTGCAGCTGCCTTAACAGGGCTGTCAAAATATCTCTGACAAAAATTTTCCTCAAAAGAATATTAATAAAACTAAGCAGCCATTGGTAAAATCAACTACTCTGACATAGATTAGAAATCAAAAGACAGAAAACAAAGTGAAAATAATATATGAAATTTCAGCATCACAGATAGTTTAGGTATCTCAAGTTCCCTGATTGGGCAAATAATGCTGACAGGTTTTGCAGCAGTATAAGAAGTAAATTGAGTATAATCAAAAAAGAGATAACAGTTTATCACTTCAGATAAATGCCCTGCACTTAGTTAAACATGCACAAAAATTTTAATTCGTGTTTACATGTAGGATAAGACAGACCACAGTTGCTAACCTCTGCCTGCAGCAATAACGAAGCCATTTCATTTGCATGTAGAGATTTAATTTAGGTTCTATAAACAAAACTGTAGATTAGAAAGACTGAAAAACACACTGCTTTATCTGCTGAATTTCCTCAGGGCCAGAAAGAGAGATGATTTCTACAAATCATCTGCAAAGAATCTTATTTTCCTGGAACAAAATAGTGCTATGCGCCATTTTACAATACTTAATGAAATCCTTAAGCTCTTGTTGCAATCCTTCTCACATGAGGAGAAGGACCTTACAGTCTTATAGTTCTTGCAGGGTTTTATCCTCTTTGCAGCCAAATGCAGCGTGTTGTGAAGGTGCTCAATTCCAGGCAGAAAGAAGCTGCTTCACTACTAATGATGATATTTTCTTCAGGACTATGATACATCCATAATTTTTTCCAGCAAGAAAATCTAGCAGCCACTCAGGGACAAGCTATAGGACAATTGCAAGGGCCTCACCAGCTTTGAGGCAGTAAGAGTCCTTCACAAAACCAGGAGCAAATCCCATCACCTCTCCACCCCCCCCCATCACTGCCTTACACACACAAGCAGCAATCAATCGGCCCCCAGCTGGCAGACACACTATTTTTTCTATTTAACAACCTCCAGGGTGGTCTCTTTCAATAATCCCCCGGGCTGTACAACTGAGCTGGATCTGAAGTAGCTTCTGCAGTCAGCTGTTGGGAGGTATGTAAAATGTAGCAGCATTGCTTGTTGGCAACATGACATTCCTGTAAGTATCTTCTCCACAGCCCCCTCTCAAGCATACCTTTACACTTTTCTTGAGCATTGTGCATTTGTTGCTTAATCTTTCTGAGATTAGAATGAAATTTAAAAGATGGATCAGGACAATGAAAATAACATTTAACTGTAACACTGTTTTAACTCTGAAAGTTTCTGGTAAAAATGAAAGTTGAAAACAGAGGAAAAATATAAATCAACCCATTTGAAATATGTCAGTATACCGTACAAAATGTAAGCCCATGAATTCTCCAAGTGAAGCCTTCTTTGCAGCGCCAAGCCAGCTCTCTCAGCGTGTGGGAGCAGCTTTACCCCTTTCCCCGTCGGAGCTGGCAGAGCCGGACGCAGCTCCGTGCCCAGGGAGGGTCCCCTCTAAGCGTGAAGCTTCCCTTCCTGCTCCCCTCTAAGTGCTCTCTTTATTGGGCCTGAGCAAACGCACAAAACTGACCTTTAAATCCTGGATATATTCACCAGGCCAGCTTCTCACTGAGCAACTTCAGTGCTACCTGACATTAGCATCCAGCGGGTTCACGGGCAGCTCGGAGACACACTGTCCCCAAGCAGAACTCCCACAGATCCTCCACCCTCAGATCTGAATATCATGGGCTACGTTCTCAGACAGCCAAGCTAATACCACTCTGGTGCTTTATAGTATTTTATACATGCTGTGGTCCTGGCCTATTTTTTCAGCTTTATTCCCGAATCACTTGTGTAAGCAGTGTCAGAATTTGGTGCTAGGAACAAATAATATTTTTTGAAAGTAGATTCCTGGAAGATGAGGTAGAAATGTTTGATGCTGGTGAATCTTAAAAAAGGATTTAAGTTAGCTAAGCTGATTGGAAGGAAAACCAGCTAAAATCCTGATAGTAACATCAATGCATAAAACAGAGCACTCCTAAAATAAAATTAAAATAGGTCAGAAGTTTTCAAACTAATACTTTCGTTCATTCTGTCTGCTGAAATAGGTTTTGTGGAATCACTCATCATTTTAATGCCCTTAATTCATCCTGTTTAAGAACCAAATATTACATAAATTATTATCAAAGTTTTCTTGTAGCACTTATTTTTAACAACTAAAGAATTATTGCCAAATATATACACCACACATATTAAAATGTGCAGAGACCACAAAACATTTAGATTAATACTAATGAGATAATCCACCTGCCTATTTCACTGCACAACAGCTGCACAGATTTAAGAGGGTTCAATTAAACTTTATTCAGTGCATAGATAATTGATCCAATGTGGAGAATGATGTCACTGGTAGGTTAAAAATTATGTTTTACCTTTTAAAATAAAATCGCTCTATTAGAAAAAACAGAAATGTAAACCTGACACATAAATCATTCTGGTAACTTTGTTTTATAGAGAAAAAAAAAAGAAGGAAAATTAAGAAAATCACAGCAGATACAACATACAGATGCCCATTATTTAATGTTCTTTCAAAAAGTGGAAATAGAAATCTAAATGACACATTGCTGTTGCTCTCCTCCCATATGAGAACTACAATTACTCTTTGTTATTTTATTGTATTTGTTTTTCTTTTTTTCTGACATTTTTAACTTCCATTTTCTTAAAGGTTCTGTGTTCCTGCTCTCCACAGCAATGAAACACCACCGTTTTCCTATTTTAATTACTATTTTAGATGGCACCAAAGTTGTGTAAAATTCTTTTTTAATAAATAGAGAAGGATTAATCATTAAAGCCTGCCAACCAGATGCCTGTGGCACTCTAAGGTTGCTGTGGGAGCGTTTGGTGGACCAGGAGAACGTATTCAGGACTCCACTCCAGGCTGCTGAAGATGAAAGCACAGCTTCTTGCCAATTTTTATTTCTCTGTATTTATGGTAGTGAACTGCAAAATACATAACTTCTTGGTACAACATAGCATTATTTTTGACACTGCTAGTGGCAGTCAATAATCTGCCATTCTATCCACTTCATGTCAAGATATTACAAATATTGTTAAAGGGCAAAATATAATAATCATCTATCCATGGAAACATTACTGTAGTTTTCTTCTTTATGATATTTCAGTAGCTATGCAGAGTTAGTATTGAATTTAATCTGAGACACACAAAGTGACTTCAGAGAGCAACTGAGGAAAAGGTATATGCCACCAGAAACAGATTTCTCCATCACAAGAGGAACTTTAAAGAGCTTCTCACTCACCAGTATGTTGTATGGTCATCAGTACGAGCTACCTGCTCCCTGCTTAGCACAGGGCCCCAAATACTTCTGGGCATATGAGGGCTGACCCAGAGGTGCAGCTGTTGGCTGCACTTGGAGCACCTGAGCCACGTATTCACAGTCCTCACTTCTGCCAGAGATGAGGTGATCTGCAATGCTACCAGTGCACCCTAAAGTGATGGGGAAGGGTGATCTGCAATGCTACCAGTGCACCCTAAAGTGATGGGGAAGGGTGATCTGCAATGCTACCAGTGCACCCTAAAGTGATGGAGAAGGGTGATCTGCAATGATACGGTGATCTGCAATGCTACCAGTGCACCCTAAAGTGATGGGGAAGGGTGATCTGCAATGCTACCAGTGCACCCTAAAGTGATGGAGAAGGGTGATCTGCAATGATACCAGTGCACCCTAAAGTGATGGGGAAGGGTGATCTGCAGTGCTATCAGTGCACCTTAAAGTGGTGGGGACTTTGGACCCAATTCCTTGAGTCACCTGATCAATATATTTCAGAAAAAAATGGTTGGAGACAAATTTTATCAAGCTGGATTAACCATTCAAACATGATACTCTTTAATAGCTAGAGCATGATATGTAAGTATGTATCTCCTTCCCATTGTTCTGACTCCTGGCTATTGCACTGACTCCAAACAAGAAAAAAACTGCTTGAAAAATAATTCCTCATAAAAGAGTGTTTTTCCTCTACCTGTGTATAGCTGTGCATGTTACATGAATTTCTGGTGAGTGAAATAGAGCAAGCAGTGCATGCCAACACCAGGTGCAGAGGTAAACATACAATCAAACTCCAGAGAGTTTAAGTACACCTTACTGAGATTTCCTTTCTTATCTATGATTTTGGATTGTTGCTTCTTGAAATTTGGTGTAATTAAAGTTGCTATAGATATATTTCAGACAGACAGATATATACACTTATTAGTATACAAACTAGTATATATTAGTATACAAATTAGTATACTACAGTTCATTGTTCTTGACTGTGAGGGCATATGACTATTGACACTGTCAATTTTTATCTCATTACTCATCACTGCTTACTCCAAGTGCTAATAGTATATTTCCACAGAGTTTACATTGCAGAGTGTGCTGCAATGTAAATTCTGACATTGCTAGTGTCAGTCATTAATCTAACTCATTCAGTTCATGTCAAGATGATGCATCACAATGCTCAGCAACTGTCACTCCTACTTTAAATAGATCTACATTCTTCTCAACTTTACAATTAAACACACCTACATATATGTATCTTCAGTTCCACATCAAGTTCCACTTTAACAATGTGACCATAAAAGTCAACCAAAATATTTTTCAAAGCATTTACTAGATGGGATAAGGGTTTTGCAAGATTGGTTTGGTTTGATTTTTTAAAAAAAATACTTTTGAAAACTAAAAGCAAACTGAAAATATTCAGACACCTTTAAAGTTGTTTGTAGGCCCACATTTTTCTTCCCCAAACATAAAAACCACTTTTTTTGTCATAAAATTGTCACTTTTGGGTGCTTACTAGTACTGGTTTGTAGTGCATCCAAACTGAGTTAAAAAAACCATCTGTTCCAAAATGTTTACTAATATAAAGAGTTAACCAGAGTATTTAAAAAATGTCACTTTGGTTTTGAACATAATTGTAAAGCAAAACCTAAGCTTGGTACGATTTAATCCTCTCCCTTTTCTGGAGTTATTCGTCTGCATCTCTTTTTTCGTGCTTTAGTTATATGTTATTTCATGAAGAATGCCCAAACTATGCTTATTTTTTCTTATGCTTCCTAAAATTTACTGTATTTTTTGTTATAGTGCTCTTGATTATATACACTATTCTTCCTTTACATAAGTTCAGCATCTCCTTTGTGGAATGATAACATTCCCTCTGTGCTTTAACATAAACTTGCTTCTTTCTCTTGCCCTGGTCTGGCCAGTGGTACCTAGAGGAATGTGGTGCTTTTTGGGCAATTGGGCACATCCTTGTTTTAGGATGAGCACTCCTCTGAGAGCCAGGGCCAGGGATCAGCTTTATGTGAAACCCCCCGAGGACAGCACCTGTGCCTCTCTGCCCGTCTGCATCAGCCCCGGTGTAAACTGCTCTGTGTTGGGATTCACAAGGAACAAGAACCAACAGGGGCTGTTGGGCTTTCCTTTGTGCTTGACAGGGGCTAAGGGAAATACTTCAGAGGACCCTGGCAAGAACAGGTTAAGTACTGAACCTATAAAAGTGACATAGCATCGTCACATCTGTATACATTTCTGGTGAGCCTGAGTCCCCAGCCAAAGTGTCTGCATTAACATGTTCCTCAAGAAAGTGTACTCACATTTCTTATCCTTTGCAGTCCTAAAAGGCAAGTTTCTGCATACAGAGAGTCCAGAAAAATATGTATCTTTTGCAAAAAGAAAACAATTTTTTGAACATGAGAAAATAGTTTTCCCTTTTCAATTTTTCTCATTCACATTTAATAGTGGTTTAGTCCTCAGCAAGACTAGAACCCTGAATGTTTTAAAGAAATGAGATTTTGAAACACAGAAGCTTTAAATAATAGACAATTTAGTGCAGCAGCTGTACAATATAAATAGTATCTCTCACTTTTAGCAGCAGATGAAGCTGCATTGATCTGGACACAAACAGACTTAAGCATAGGAAAATCTCTGGTATCCATGAAATGATTTTAGTTGAACTATTCCAATTATTTCATCGATTATGTGCAATTTTTTTTCCACTGTATGAACTTACACATGTATGAGAACTTCAAAGAAGTACATCCAGTGCCCAGCAGAATTTTCAAAATAATCTAACCCTTTAAAATCCTGCTGGGAACCTATGTTTGTTTCTAAATGCCTAAACATCCTTTAAAACCTGGCCATTTGCAACCACAATTTTGTCTTCATATAAGAACATGCAACATAGTTCTTGAATCTTTGTCCATTTTTTGTGGCTGCCTGACAGTACATTTTATGCCTAATAAAGTAAACACAAAAGGAAAGGGAACTTCAGTTTTGTTTTCAAACTGATTTGTAGAAGAACACATTAAAGCTTACAAGTTATTCATGTGAAGTAAGCAGAAAAAAAAAATGGTAACACTCTGATCTATGTTTTTGCTTATTTTACAAAATTGAAACAATGATAAGAAGGAGCAATGGTGATTTATCCATTGATCTAAGAAGTAAATGCCTATTTACAATGATCTAAGCAAAATCACAGATTAGGGAGAGCAGTAATGCTCTTCTAGGTAACATAAGAAAGCCTCAATAAGTTTGTTTATATTAATGAAAATACTTAAATCCACTGAATCAGTAAAACAAGCCTGGTATTACACAGTGCAACTGAGAACAGGGTTTAACCCATAAACTAATTTAATTTTATGGATGAGCACACACAACACACAGATAATAATGGAAAATGAAGAATTCATATTTCCCATGGCAAACATAACTCCTCTCGACTGCAGAGATGTAGATTATATGAATGATTAAAATGTAACAGTAGTAAAAAATACTACCTATCACTTGGAGGTCAAATTTTAATTCCTGCAGGAATGATAACTTTGAAATTTCTGATGCATGTATTTAAATTTTCAGACATAATGTTGATTTTCATGTTGAATGTAATTTAGCTTTTGGAATGACACATACTCTTCCCATACTCAGTTCATCTCCCAGTGAAGTATGGTTTTGAAGTAAGAGTGTTTAATATGACAGCCCTGGCATACCTCTGATTAATCGAGCTTCTTTCTTGGAGTTACACACCCCACTTGATACCTAAAAGTCTGACCTGATTGGAGTTAGGACTTGATCATCACTACTCATTCCTCTCATGAGCAAACAAGCCTAATGACAGTGTTATGGATTCAGCAAAGGTTTCAGATGCAAACATGGTAGGCTGCACAGCTAAGACATACATATATCCTTTATTTAAGATGACAAAAAACTTAAACAGATCTTTCAGTACTGTCTCATACAAACAGAGTACATCAGTAGCCTGGACACCAAGTTATTTAAAGCTATTATTTAGTGCCGTAATAAGTAGCAATTTAAATACAAGGTAAAATCATTACATTGTCTTGTTTACTACTGATGTTAATGTCAAGCTGACGTGTAATGCTCCAAAAAAAGGCAGCCTATGATTTGTTATCATTAAACTGTCAGTTCTGTCGTGTTAGGCATAGATTCATACTATATTTCTTTCAGCATATCCCTTTATTTTCTATCAGTCAAAAACTGAAGTGTTTTAATTGTGTCTCTGCTATTTTTCTATTAACTGTTTCGT
Organism: Onychostruthus taczanowskii; assembly: GCF_017590055.1. Lineage (NCBI taxonomy): Eukaryota > Metazoa > Chordata > Aves > Passeriformes > Passeridae > Onychostruthus > Onychostruthus taczanowskii. The sequence continues at coordinate 2,403,442 of NW_024504566.1, forward strand.
GCATTTTTTTCTCTGGCCCTTTAATTGCAGTTTAATAGTGGTCATTAACACATTAAGGGGTGTTAGAAGAACATTTGAAGTCCTCTTGACTTCTACCAAAGTTGACACTTCAATGCTAGAGTAATTTCAGCTATTCATTTATTTAATAGTGACCTATGCAAATGTGGAACCATGTCATTTTACAAATTGACTGTAATAATTAACTAGAAAGGCAGACTAAAATGAAACAGGTTATAATTAGAATAAAACTGCTACAGTATTACGTCAGCTAGAATAAAATAATCTCAAATGATTAAATTGGTTTCAATTATTAAGAATCAGTTTAATGTACCCACTGTTCTGATTTTTTACATTTCTCTTTTTTGTGTGCATTAGATGTCACCTCATACAATTTATGCATTTTATTCATCTTGGTAAAACAGGCATTACAAAAGTTTAATTAAGTAGTAAAAGACTTCATATCATTCCGTTGAATTCTAAATTAATTGAAGAAAGAAATGATAGTGCATAGTACATACCATTCACACACATTTTGATTAGATGCATCCTTTGTTAGCTAATATTTTTCTATCCCAGTGTATAGATAGAGGCACTGATATAGAGGAATATGTAGGTATACACATGGAAAAATGTTTCTGGCTCCCACAGTAGGTTTTTAACACACAGGAACAGTATAATTTTTAACTATACCACCTAGATCTTAATCTTCAGGGCACTCATGTCACTGTTCATAAATATGGAATTTTAAAATTACATTTTCCTTAAAAATTTCACCTTTCTTATTCAGCTCATTTTGCACATTGTGCATACACAGACAAATACTTAGATGCTTGCAGGTGCACACAAGCCTGCATAAGAGAGACATATTTGATAATAGGCAGCATGCACAAAGTTACATGTTGAAATGACAAGAAAATCTTATTTTGATCTCAGTTTTCAACACAATGTTTTTTTGTCAAATCCGTTTTCTTAAGCTTTACTTGCCATTTGTTAACTCAGCTTTGAGCATGCTGCAAAATAATGCTATATCTTATATGAGCATTAGGGTGGACAGCTTATTATTTAAAGCCACTGTATTTAAGATTGGGTTTCTTCTTTCTGCATATGCAGTTTAATATCACTGCTAAATAAAATTAGACTTTTTTTACTTGAACAAATCTTATTTTATTGCTTGGTTGGCTGGCCAAGTACCTTCAAGGATTATGCCTCACTGTTTTGCAGTGAGGCTATAATCTCTTATGCTTAGGTTTGTAACTATATACCAGACTGCAGCATCATTGAAAAAAGCTACTCTTTTAAGATATATTTCCCATTGCTCCTCTGATGTGTTGCGTTCCAGCAGGGGCAGTTAAACCAGTAACTGAGTGTTTGTATGCTGTATCCATCAGGGCTTTGACAGGACTTTTACAGTCTCCTTTACACTGTGAGAAACAGTATTATGGTAAACATGTGAGTGAGCTCAGGAACATGACCTATGCAAGTGTCTCCATCAGCAGAAAGATTTTTTTTTTTTAAGTATTCTTGAGTGCAAAAAAGTTGGTGACCTGAGATATTATCACCAGAAGAGTATTTGGAAGAAAGAAACCTTACTGCTAAGCTTGATGACAGTTTCAGCATGACAAGTTAAGGGAACAGAACACTCTTAGCAGCATACACATCCCACAGATTTGGTTATGAAATTGAATGTGCTCCATGGCATCTCAAGTTCAGTGGAAATCCTGAGGTCCCAGATACTTAGCCTCCTCTCCAGCTTCTCAGGAAATGGTTTTGGCAACCCATTAACCTTTGACCACAGGCCACCAGACAAGCTGTTTAAAATCTCAGAGCCTTTACCTTCCATATCTTTCATGAAGCAAGATGCTGACTGTGGATGCAGTGAGTATTCCAGGTTGTGAAGGAGCTCTCTGACCTACCTGTCACACCCTTACCTTTCTTAGGAGTTCTATGAATTTGCTAAGATCACTTCAACAACTTCCAAATGGAGTTAGACTTCTTTTTATTGTATTGTAATTAATGTTATGCAGTTAAAATAATTTATTTATTATTAATTACATTTTCCAAATGTAATTAAATTTCTTTGCATGGAACAAAGACAATCAGTAGATCACAGTTAACTGTATTCATTCCACAAAATATAATTAATATAGCAGATTATGGTAGCTCAGTACAAATAACCCATTCCTGAAAGCTTTACACCTGTTAAATATGGATAATTTACACAAATAGTTACTTTGTCCTATAACAATTGCTTTGCAAACCCTTGTGATGTATTTGCTGGAAACCTGTTTTTTGAGCACTTCCTATCACATTTCAGCGAACATCAAACAGCCCAAAGATGACACATGTAAGAATTTGAAAAATGCATCTCAACTTCTCAAAGAAATATGGAAAAAGAAATATTGGCATGTGAAAACTATACAATAATGTACACAGAACTTTACAATAAAATTGTCTAAAGAAGACTTGTCACTCTTTGCATAAAAAATCGAGGAAGATATGGCTATTGTGGGACTGATGTGCAGCAGGAATGTCCAGTGGCTGTGGCAGGAAGTTGAGAGACAGAGTGACTGAGTAACATTGCTGGTAAACCTTTGGCAAACCATAAGATTTCTCTTAGTCTCCAGTCTACAAAGTACTTGTAACCTACTCCTCACCTGCCAAAAATGAAAAAGCCTGAAATAATGTCAGTACTTGGCATGTGGTCTAAACTTTTTAAAATTTGGCAGTCCTCTCCTGGGGCTTAGTGTCAGTGGAAAATGAAAGCAGCTACTCTGAGCAATACCAGCTAGCTCAGCTTTAAGGCAGCTATGGGACTATGTAAGTTAATGATGGGATTTAGTTTAGATAACCTAGCCTTTTTAAAATTACTTAGTTTTAGTTGAATTCTACTATTACAAACATTCAGCCAAAGCATAGATTAAAAAAAACCTACCTGTCCTGTTCACTATCCTGAAACTTACCCAGTTCCTTATTTATCACTGCTGTGGCAGTTGAAAGAAGAATATAAAATTTATCACTCATGTTGGCCCAACAAATATGTCTCAAAAAATCTGTAAGATATTGGCTGAATAAGACCTATATATGTTGAAAGGAAAAATATCAAAACTAACTTCTATGATCAGTTCTTTACTTTTCTTTGTCTAATTACTTTAAGGGTGAGAAGGTGAGAGGAAAATGTAGGTTGTTAAATCGTCTGCGCAGGGGAAGAGAAAGTAAAGATCCCATAAAACAATACCACTGCTGCAGCTGATCCTTCAGTTCTGGTAATCTTCAGTTTACTTCACATCAGCCCTCTGCTTTCACCCCCAACAGAATGCTGTCATCAATTAGGCTACCCCCACTCAAAGCTTTTATGTTCTTCCCTCTAGTACAGTGACCTGTAGTAACCATCCTTAAGTCTTGAAGTAACCATCATGTTAAACAAAATCAAAGCCTCTACTCACAAGCTTTTATTTTATATAACTGAATCAACAGGAACCTATCAAAAGAGAGAACGAAAAACAAAACTATACAGAAACATTTTTTATCTTTATTATTTATCTATATCTTTATAGAAACATTCTTTATGTTGATGATTCAAACAACTCTTTCCATGATAGTTGCAGCACTTGACTGACAGAAGTTAATTAACCCTTCTTTGTTTTGTCAATTTTTTTCAGAATAACTAGGGAGATCTTCCAGCTTTACCTGTCTGGCAACAATCATTTTGAGTTGTTCAAGGAAGCTAGTTTTGATGATCCATCATGTTTACAAGTCTTTTCACAATTTTTTATACTCTTTTAAGACCAGCAATACAGCTAAAAATCTCCTGGTTTCCTTTTTCAAAAATCCTACTACACATGTCTTTAATAGTTACAATGTATTCCCTATATCATGTCTAGGAGTGGAGACAACAAGTTCAACAGTACCAGCTGATGGACTAAGTGCTAGACTGTGGATTAGTGGAGAGATCCCAGCTGGACTATGAGCTGAGGTTTCCACAGATGGAAGGAAAGAACATGGAGTGTGATAAAGAAGCACCTTCCTTTTTTTCCATTTTGCATGATCTTTTAGTCACTAATAGCTGTGTATCTGCAAAGAGCAATTTGCTATTGAATGAAAAGGTTCTTATAAGCCTGACTTGGGTTGAAGTAGGAGAGCTTGTACAAGCAGAGGTGGTATGCTTAGATTTTTAACACAGTCATGGCACAACAGGAGCCCACGGCATTTATGTGGAAGGGCTGGGTTTTCTCCTGACAAATGTTATTCTCATTGTGAGGTTTTTCTCTTCCATAAGAACTTGTCTGTTGCATAAAGCAATTTACGTTTTCAGAAACAGCAGTGACATCAGTGATGGGTGACATCATAGATTATCCCTCTAGTAAAAATTTGGTTGATGAAGTGAGAAAAGTTGTTTGTAGCTACAGGACTGATTGTGGCTACTAGATTTTTCCTTTTGTAATTCTCATTTCTCAACTTCATATGAGATTGACACTAAGCTTTGTCACTGACAGCTTGCCTATTTCAGTGAGATTCACACACAGAAAATGTGTGAAAAACTGAAATGAGAAGGTACTGTTTGTAGACGGTTGTAAGGCAGAAAAATAATATATGTGTTGAATGTGAATAGGCAGAACTTGAGAAACAAAAATCCCATTACTTCTTTCCTTTTTGCTAAAGGCATATTTGACTTTGCTGTCAATAGCACTTGTAACGGTGAAAAAGAAAGAAAGTGTGCACCCATATTGCTAAACTTTGACTACTGGCTTAATGTATCAGTGCACATATGGATATGAATGCATTTTTCTGGCAATGAATATGCAGCAGAAGTGACTATCACAGTGGAGATAGACATATTCAACATTTTAGACTTGATTCCAAATTTTACAGCTATTTTTGTCACAGTTAAACAGCCAGCTATGGATGTGAACATCTACAGATTCATCTGATATCCAGTATGACTCTAGATGTACTCATGTCTTTATGATTTACTTCTGTATTGCTATCTTCAAGTCTCCTTGATGCTTTTTTTTGATTTGCACATAGTATTAGTCTGTCATTTAACTTTAATTTTTTAAGCTAACTAGAAAGAAGGGTCTGAACAAATATCGGAAACATTTTCTTTGAGTATCCATTTGAATTAAACAGCCAGGTAACATTTGACCATGTTTGTGACCCTTTCATGTTTGCTTTTCATGAATTTTCAAGTGTTTGATCTCTGTTAGGGAATGGATTAGCAAAAAGCAAATTTGTAATTCAAATGCTGGAAACCACACCAGCGCCAATTTAAAATTGTATATTCAGATATTATATTTGAAATTTGAAATTCACATTGATTTGATTAATGGAGTGGGTTGCAGCCAGCTCATATGTCTGTATGCCTGCTGTTTCACCTGGGGAGGAGGAAAGCGATAAGGTCTTTTCAACAATCTTTATACTTAAACTTAGTCCTATTTTTTCGATTCTGATTGTGTCCTGTTGTGATTTAGTGCAGCCTCTGGGCTGTTCTAACTCTATCAATTGTGAAAATCATCACCAACACTGCTACCATTTAGGGGTGATGAGCAGATCAAATGGGCCAGGCTGATATCTCAAAAAAACGACTGAAGTCAGTGAAGAAGATGTCCGACTTAATTATTTGTAATTTTGGTATGGAATATACCAGCAATATGTTTATTAATTCTAATAATTCTTACCTGTTTTTAAAATGTACAGATTCACAGTCTCAAAACAATGAAAAGTGATATTTTAAGACTAAATTATTGCTTGCAAATTATTCACTGAGTTCTGATAACAAAGATAAAACTGGCTGTTCCTTTCATCTCTGTTTTCTTGCAAGGACAAGTGCCAACTGTGTGCTGTCACTTGACAGAACATGAAGATGCACAAAAACATGTTCCCAGTGAAATACAAACACTGCAGACATATTTTCTGTGTTCTGTATGCATGACTGTTTAAGAAGTAAAGCCTGAAATGTGGTGGAACCTTCTGAAGCTGAGAAGTCTCATCTTCAGAAATGTTTCAGTTTTCAGGAAATGGTTAATTTTTTTTTTTTAGGATGGGTTTTTTGATGCACCTTCTCTTACTACCCATGCTGCCTCTGGGGCAATCAGTTAGCCAACATCCGTGGGGAAAATGGTCTTTCTTACTATGCACAATAACTTAACAAACCTTCAAAGATGTTTGACATACTCTAAGAAAAGTTCTAATTCATTCTGTTTTCTTTCAATACTGGCAAAACTTGATCTCGACATTCTTCTGTCAAATTCACAGCCTGTCCCCTATTTCTTTCTCTATTTTTTTTTTCTCCCTTTCCCAATGGATGCATTTACTAAAAGACGAACATATTATGGAGCATATTATCTATGGACAGTGGAGGATATCAGAAGAAACTGACTTTCATAAAAAGGGCTGTTTTCTCTCCTATAGACACCCTTTATTATTCATACAAATTGATTTTCCTTGGTCAGACTTTGTCCTCTTTTTTTCTGTTAAAACAAATAAATAAACAAACAGTAGCAGAAAAAGAAAGAAAAGAGAAATGATGACATCCCTGCATCATTCACAGATATAATACTAAGATCAGCATGTCATGGATGTGGAAATAGAAAACAGAGGCAAATCCATGGTAAGTGAAAATATAAGGGCCATATGTGAATTTTTCAGAGCTACCAGCAGCAGCAAACATAACCTGAGGTACAATCACATTTCTGCTCCATCAGTAAGAAGGGAACAAATTCTTTGGCATATGCCATTCTTTCCAGCTGACTTTCAGGGCAGTGGTACATGCAAACGATGGGTTAAGGCCAATTTTTTAAGACATTTTATGCTATGGACATGAATGTGTTAATATGGAAGACATTTCATTTTTTTTAGCAGAGTTCCATAAACTACTTGTGTTTGTTTATTACTGTGAAACCATTCCCCAGACTCAGGCATTTACAAGACTTTTTGCTCAAACAGGTTGAATTGATCCAGGATTTTCTTGTTAAAAGCCTAGATAAGCTGGAATCAGCAAATACTGTCCATCATCTTAACACATGGACACAAAGAGAGAAGTTTTAACAAGCACTGGCTGGAGTGGGGAAAGCTAAATGTAATACATTATCCAGCTGAAAAAACGGACTGGAAATTTACTTCAGAAAACTCAACTTACAGAGTTTCGCTTACAAACCGCATACACATACTGTACGAGATCTCACTTCATTTCAAGGACTCATCACAGAGACCTATTTTACACCTATTCCTGATAAAAAATTTGATCCTGTCCTAAAAGGGTACGTGCAGTAGTTAGGAACACTGCTGCTTCTGTTTTTCTGGACTTACTTTTTTTTTCTGAAAGCCTTCAGAAGCAGAGTGAGCTATCTGGGACAAAATCTGTGCAAACTTGAAAGTGAACCAAACCCCAGAAGGGTTCTCCTTGAACAGTGGAAGGATGTAGTAATTTTTTTTCCAACTTATTTCTTGTTTTCACACACCTTTAAAATTGCAGGCTGTATTTGGCACTGGAAGTGGGAGCATGGAAAACAATGGAAAAGTTTGTTCCTAGAGAATTTTCAGCCCAGCTTTGCAGGATTAGAGTTTGAACATGTGTCAGACTGCAAGCGAGTTATCTGACCCAAATCAGCCCTTCCCTTATTTGTCCATCAGAAGCTCAGCATCAAAGTAATCTTTACTTTCCTATACAATGGCAACTTCCAGAATACTTCTGAATGCATAGGATTGTCATGCTGGGAGATTATTCCTAGAAAGATGACACATGAGGGGTTATATCATTTCATCATTCAATCCACATTTCTGCTCTGCCCCTGACAGTGACACAGGTCTCTCTCTATAAAACATACATATGTATTGAAAAACACACATTTTCAGAATCAGGCATATTGTTAGAAATTAATTATAACCAGCAATACATATCTTCCATATTATATATATATATATATATATATATATATATATATATATATATGTGTACACATGTATATGGGTGTATATGTACATATATATATTACATATGTATATTTATTTATACTTATATTATAAATACCATACTCCTGCAGTATGCTGTGTGAACCTAAGAACTTGAAATATATATAGGATGTATAGAAGCTGCCTATCATTCTGCAGTGACAC
>NW_024504566.1:2416553-2449053 GCF_017590055.1 Onychostruthus taczanowskii
TATATTCCTACCCTCCCTTGTTGTTATTATCATTGTATTATGGCATGGATGTTCTATGTGCTTAAGATGAACCCAAACCTGTTGGAGGCAACAGAGCATAAGTGGTACCTGATTTTCAACAGCAGCTGGGACAATATGATGCCATGAGTACAGACACAGACTTGCTGGTCATGACTGTAGAAGCATTCAGATTGGGCCAAGCATGGGAGAGAACAGATGTGTGATGTAGGCAGTGCCACAGAACATATTTCTCCTTTGTTAAACTGGTATACTTAATTTAATGTGTATATGTATAGGAGGAGAACACAAAGGAGAGTCTGGCATTTTGATCCATTTTTAATAGTAAATTGCTCAGTGAAACAGGAGATTAGAGTGGGCTTCTCCAAATAAGACAAGATAAAAAAAATGTTATTCCCTAACTGATTAAATTTTTGTCCCCATAATGGATAATTATGGAATAACCCTCTTTTATAAGTGTTTAAAGATAAGAAAATGCTCTCAACTAAGTAGCTCTTACATCTTCTATAAAAGTCTGTGAATTGTCATAGAAAAGAACCCCCACACACCTGTATTTGATCTGCTTATATTCAAATTTTTATACTGTATGCAGAGGGGCATCTCCTTATGGATGCAGTCATTCACCCATCTGGATCGCAATGGAGAATTTATGGGTGTCAAATTGCCAGCACTCAGCCATGCTGATAGTCAGGCTGTACTATTTAGAGGTATTAAGTATGAACTTGTGTACCTAAAGTTAGGAAAGTGCTATGGAAATACAAGTTATATGACTATGAAAGCACATGTCCACTGAAAACACACTCAGTGTTTACACTTGTTCATATTTTATGGATTTTGTTTGCACGGAAGTCTGGAGATTTGAAAAAAAAATATGTTTTTTTCTTTTTTGTATTCTTGAAAATACATTTAAGCAACCAGAATGTGAAACACTGGAATTTCTTAGTGCATACTTCTAACAAAGGATGGGAGTGGGGAATGGATACAGTTTATTTGTAAATTAAATAAATACGTTTCTTCCATACCCTTGAGAGCCAGCTGATTTATCAGTTAATAAAATAATCATACACCATAGACTTGTGCTTCCAATTTATTTTAAAAAGAAATAACATTGCATTTTTGACATATATGAATACAAATGTAACACTAGAGGAAACTTTGTGAGCAACCCTGTATATATATCAGCAGCCCTTCATGAATAAAACCTTACTTGCTTTTTCTCTGCTATTTATGGGATGGATTCTGCATAAACACTTATTTCTTCAACAATTCCTAATTTATGTCTATGACCCTATAAACCTCAATGTGACTACTGACTAGAAAAAAATCCCTGTTCCTCTGAATTGAGAATATAGAATGTTTATTTAACACAAGTGAAAAGGAATTTTGTTTTAAATCTGCAATTAGATATCACTAGTATTTACACCTAACATCATAAACCTAAAATGAAATGTATTTATTTAAAAAACTATATCTGAATGGGCTAGTTTTCTTGCTTAAAAATGCTGATTCAGATAGCAGAACTGCAGAATTTGGATGAATTGTTCAAGTGCACTTCTCAGAACAGGAAAGTCCATGTCTCCTAATAGACTTTTCAAAAATTTTCTTTGAATTCCTCTTAAGTTTTGTAACCATCAGAACAGAAAACCACGTAGGAAGATTCTAAAGAGAGATAAGTGAATGGCGGAGCTGGGGTATCGTGTGGCAGTCCAGCCCAGCAGTGACTGTGTGAACACAATGAGCATGGATCAGAAATCCTTTGGTGAATATGGGGCTTATTCCTGCAGCCCTTATATGAATATCTGAAAAGCTTCTGTGGGTCTGCTTGCATCAGCAGGGAGTAGTCCCTTGAGCATACTGTGCCACTTCAGATCCTTGCTTTTGTTATTGATGTGAAGTTGAACTTTTTGGCATTCCCATCCCACTCTCCCTGTCTCCCATTTTAATCTTCTTCAATTTTTTGGACATATGCCTCTCCCTCTCTGCTCTTTAAATTCCCTCTGCTCCCTTCTGTATAACAGCTTCAGTTCTACTTTGTTATTTTTGTTGCTTGCTTTGTCCTCCCTTCATCACTACTCCAGACACTTTTCTCCCCTTTATTAGTCTGTTTGGCTCCTTGGGGACCCTTAGCACCCCCCTACAACTGAGCAGATTCTCATTTTCAGTGATATTTTAAAATCTCTAGGCTATAGCCTGTTCTCTTGAGAAAAAATTAAAAACAAAGAAAAAAAACCCTACAAAACAAATAAAAACCCCCTTTTATTCAGAAACTCCTCTAGCTTAAACTCAGAAACTTCCTATCAAATTCTCTTTTCAAAGGGACCAAGGAGATTGAGACCTACAAGGACACCAGAGCACACCACCCACTGAACCTCATGGAGTCACAGGCAGTTGCCAGAGTCCCTTGGTCTCTCCTCTCCCACACCAGCAGTCCAGCCCTCTGACAGTACGTGCAAATGTTGGCGTCAAATTTGCTGTCTGAGGGCCAAACAAGGCAGAACTCTATGAGAATTTCACTACTGATTCTGCTGTATCTTGGTTTTAGCCCAGCCAACCACACAGCCTCATGCAACCACTCCCCCACAGTGGGGAGGGAACTGGAAGGGTAAAAGTGAGAAAACTCATGGGCTGAGATAAAGACAGTTCAAGGAATACTATGAAAGCCATGCATGCAAGCAAAACAGAACGAGGACTTCATTCACCACTTCCCATGAGCAGGCAGATGTTCACCCATGTCCAGGAAGGCAGGGCTCCATCACATGTAACTGTGACTGGGGAAGCCAAACACTTTTCATTCTGAAAATCACCCCACATTTCCTTCTTCTTCTTCCACCTTTATGTACTGAGCATGGTGCCATATGGTCTGGGACATCCCTTGGTCAGTTGGGGTCAGTCCTTGTGCACCCTCAACCTCCTCATTGGTGGTGAGAGGCAGAAAAGGTCTTGGTGCTGTGTAAGATGCTCAGCTATAGCTAAGATTTCCCTGTGTTGTCAATCCTCTTTTCAGCACCAATCCAAAACAGCCCCATACCAGCTGCTGGGGGGAAAATAAACTCTCCCAGCCCAGACAGGCACATCTACAAAAGTAGGTATTGAACACCAGGCAAGTGGGAGAGGCACACAAAGGTGTGAGGTGGAAGCTTATGCTTTCTCGTGTATAGCTGTGGAATAGTTATCAGGAAATCATGATGTGTAACTGCTATTTTCAGATTACATTCTGACAGTACCTTCCCCTAAAAATATAAATTAGTCCATTGTCCTTCAGAGGAAAACAAATCTGTGATGGGTGTCCCTTCTGAAAGTTGAAGACTTCTCTAGCCATGGTTCTTCATATTTCTTTGACCAGAATTTCTGTTGAAAGCCTCCAACTGAGACTACTTAAACTGTCAGATGCACGGTGTAAATCTGGAGTTAACCCCTCTGCAGTGTTCACAGAGGTTAGCCAAGGACAGATCCTTCCCTCATCAATTCATGTGCTGAAGAGCACCTGGGGACCACCAATACAGAGAGCACAGGCTCATGCCCAGTAAATACTGACGTCAGGGAGAAATGCCTGAGGCAGAAGGACAATAAATAAACAAAAAGGAGAAAGACAGTAAAGAATTAGACTGGACAGGGGAAAAAACAAAGGAGTCAGAAGCTGGGGGTGATGATGGGTTACTCGTTTTTGTACACTCTAAAGGAATGGGGTGCAGAAGGAACAGGACGGAACACTCACATTTCACCCCATAAAACATTTCAGCTAAATAATTATATTGTGTTTAAACCTGGCATTTAATTAAATTATTTACTTTTTTTGGTCCAAATTTCATCCCAGTGCATGACATTTAGTAGTGTAAGGATATGTTGTCATATTTGAATTTTTTATTTTTTAACAAATGCCCATTTTATAATCACATTAAGATACTTTGACTAAGCAGTTGAACTGATTACTCCACACCTCAGATGTGCTGGAGGCATGAGGTGAAATGCACCCGAGGTGTGCATTAATCAACCTTGCCATATAGTCTGTCCTGTCTCACTGCTTAATTAAATTCCAAACCAAATAGTTTTGGTGAGAAGGTTAGGAGGGACCACTTTTTCAAGTGGGTTTTGCATGAGCTGTCCACAGTGCATGGAAAAAAATATAAGATATATTTAGAACAATATTTTAATTTGCAATACTTGATTAGATGGAAAGAATGTAATGTTTAAAAAAAGAAAATGTGATTAAGAAGCTTAAGTGCACAGTATATTACATGAAAATTCTGATCATAAAGAAAGGTAATATCTACTCAAAATTATAATTTCTGTACTTTTGAAATCAACTCAGCAAGAATTATCTACCCATATCAAATTGTAGCACTTGTCAAAATCAACTGTAAAGCATCTCAAGTGCTCTTCTGAATCAACAAAACAGATGTATAGCGATGTGAGGTTGCACTGAAATGGAAATAAAAGTGAACTAGATGCCAGTCATTGCCCTTAATCTCTTGAACCCGGCACTTAACACAGAGGATACCACAGGTCTTCGGGACACTGTTTAGAAGGGGAAGAAATCAAGACTTGAATCTTAATAGCATATGCAAAAACACTCTGTAAAATTATTTTCTTTCTCCTATAGTGGAATATCATATGCTCAAAGAGCACCTTGCCTTGTTCGTAAACATGAGGCAATGTTTGAAACAGCATCCTATTTCAGCTTTAGACAGGCAAAAAACTGAAATATGTGAAACATAAAAATGTGTTTAAAATTTTAAAATAGCAATTAAATATGCTTAGAGGTTCAAAAGTCACCATCTCACTCCCTTCAATGAAATGTGCAATGATGTTTATGAGATAACACCTGCAGTGGAATGAATATATGGAGTTAAGATTACAATATAGTTAGATTTTACTAGGGACTTAACAGATGACAAATCTGCAAGCATTGGTCTTTAGAAAACAACAGCTCTAATCCCATCACCTAGGATGTGTGTCTGGAGTGAGCTCCCCTGCGAATTTGTATAACTTGGTCCCTGGAATCATGATGAAAATGACTGGTTTTCTCATTGGCTTTGTATGATGGTGCTTTCCAGGACTGTGATTCACAAGGAGAAACTAAGGGGGTCAGGGGGTCACCGACAGCAAAATGAACAATTATTTCTTTGACCTGTCCTGTGAACTGGTTAAGGCTCTGAATTTCAGGTAGTGGGATTTTTGTAGGCTCTTGAGGTACTGCAGAATCCTACTGTTTATCAACATTTTACTTGCTTCCCCGCTTTCAATCATGTTTAGACTTGTAGAATTTTTTGTATATCATACAATGCTGAAAATTACTGACTTCACTGCTGTATAATGAAGCCATCACAGCATAAGTTATTCATAAAGTGGTCTGTTTTCACCAGCAGCACTATGGAGCTGGTACGCACAGATCATTGTTAAGCCCTTCTTATTCCATGCTGAGAGAAGGTCCAGTTGAACAGAAACTTCTCTCTGGGATGGACCAGGGACCCCAAGCCCCATGAGGGATGCCTGGAGGATTAGGCTTCTGGACTTACAGTGACATTCTTCCATGGCTCAATCCAGACAAAACAAAAAAATCCTCACAAAGAGTCCTTAGTCTGGTTTGCTGCCAGTGCTCAGAGGTGAACATGCTCAGTTTTCCAGATGAAGATAGCAACCAGCTAGAAACACTTTAGATTAATTTTAATATATCTTGACAAATTAATTCAGCCATTTGTGGATTTCATCCATTATTTTCCTCCTTGTCTACAACATGCAGAAATAGCAGATTATCAATTCTAGCTCTTGAGACACAAATAAATGTGTTTGAGACCTTTTGACTTCAGCACATGTGAAAATTTGCAAAGGTTGTGAGCAACACTTCCCCTTTAGGTTATGTCCCACAGCCAGGATTGATTCATGCAAGAGAGGAGACAGAGTGGGATCTACTTTTAATTCAGTTACAACCACTTTCACGTTGTTTTTTTTTATACAGGACTGTTAACCAAAAGGGCAAGTCCTAATGAAGAACAAAATAACTAAGCATGAGGTCTCAATTTCCAGTTTTCAATTCTTTCAATTCACTTTCCAAGTAGTTTGGTTTTTTTAAATATTGTTAAGATTAAATACACTACACTGAGAATTACTCCAAATTTTCTAAATATTCCAAAAGTGATTTTAATAGGTTCCAGAAGTCAACAGGCTATTATAAAACCAACAACAGAGATAAGAGGAACTTGGAGGCTTTGGGCAATACAAATATATAGAAAACTCTAGTAGATACCTGCTCAATTCAGAATAAACCTCCACCCAAGCATCCAGGAGTGGTAGGAGCTGAAAAGTTAATCTGCACCACAAGCAAAACAAAATATATTTATTCACACTTGGGTTCAAAGTGGACCCAGTCATGGCACCATACAGGGATGGGTTATGTGAAAGGTTGTTGCCTCCTTCCCCTTCTGCTCAGTCTTCCATCCTTTCACCAGCAAATGATAGCTAAAACAGAAAGCTTAACTTACTCCCATTTTCCTCTTTAAAGGGGTTTTGTTTTGTGGGTTTTAGTTTTGGTGAGGGTTTTTTAGGAGGGACTATTGGTGCTTTGGCTTGCTTGGCTGGGTGGTGTTTGCTTGTTTGTTTGTTTGTTTGTTTGTTTTATTTGGTCATTCTGGTTTTGTTTGACACAGAAGCCAGAAATTGGAGTGCTTTTTTTTTTCTGCTTTCTAACATTCCTGGAAGCACTGAGAACATAACAGCAAAGTGCTTCCTGTCAGCAATTAAAGCCCCAACAGAAATATTTCAAGAGGGCTACGGGTCTTTTACCAGACAAAGATCTGATCTGTGTCCCAGGGGCAGCTTCAGGCACCCCAGCAGGAGCAGTCCACTCAGCACTGATGGGGTTGCACAGGGCAGATGGCCCAGCTGGTGCAGGCCACTTTGCAGCAGGACTCCAAACACAGCCTGGTGCACAGAATATTTGCACAAAACTTGCGCCTTTGTCTGCACAAAGGACTACTTCTCCTTTCTCTCTCAAGCCCAGAGGAGTCTGGATAAAGTGTAGCTGTGCTATAGCTCACGCTTCTGTGCCAGGCCATGTACACAGAGATGGAAATGTGCCTCCAGCATTCCCTGCTCTCCTCCGGAGGTGGCAGCAGGTCCCAGCTACCCACCAGCTTATGCTCAGGCTGTGCAGGAGCTCTTTAGCGGTGCAGAGAACTACTTTAAAGATACTTCCAGAGTGAATACTAATTCCACTAACTCCATAAGCTTTTGAGAAAGTTTTCAGCACTATTTTTTAATTTGGGCTGACACTCAGAGTTTCTTCCCTGTGCTGCATATGATGACACTTTGGTAAATGTATTATTTTTTTTTTTTACCTGGCCATGCTTCCTTTCCAAGCCAAACACATAATAGAAACAATTTCAACTTCCAACTTTTGCCTTACAAAACTGCAGTGGTTGTGAAAGGTGAAGTGACATTACAGCTTCTGCCTATTTTGAATTTCTTGGCATGTTTTTATTTTTGCTTTTTTTTTTTTTTTTTTTTTTTTTTTTTTTTTTTTTTTTTTGTTTTGGTTTTTTTTTTCATTTGGTCTGCATGATCTCTGAAATGTTGAGCAAAATTGCATTATCTGTTGCACCACAGTACACACATTGTTGTTCCCAAAGGTTTACTTATAACGTTCACAGCATCCTTTTTTTTCCCTTTCCCCCCATTGTCATTTCTGTACAGATTTAATACAACAGAAACATGGCTTCCACTGGGAGCTACAGGTAGAGCAGTTACAAAGTTCTCTATAATTGGTGTCTGCCATGGCTGCTCACAGAAAGTTATGTAAATCACAGCAAGGACCCACAACCCCTAAAGGCATGAATATTTTTTTTTCATTCAGTGCAGAGGATAACTTCAGAATCTTAGTAATAGTCGCCTCCACATCAGGGATCTCCTTACCAGGAAAAGTCAAGGTCTAGATATCGGTCATGTCAACTTTGCAATTTAAATCCTACTGTTAAGGATGGTTTGGTAGGTATTACAGTAAGCCAATGCACTGTAGGCATTATTAATTTTCTCTTCATAGTCCTGCTTCTGTGTATATTCACTGTAGTAATTCCATCAAAATACAGACTTGAATATTTATTTACTTTTTCTTTAACAACTCTTTAATTTAAAATGAAATGAGGTGTTGTCAGGGTATCATTCTAAAAATTGAGTGGTAATTCCACTGATTCTCTAGTGATGTATTTTAGTTAAAATCATGTCTTCCAAGTGACTAAATGTGAAGTTATTATTAAATCTGTTTCCTTTAAAATAGTACTGCAAGTGCAAGAATTTTTAGCCTAAATTTGATAAGTCAACTTCTATCTTACAATTTTTTATTTCTCCCACATATCTTGCTCTTATGGGTCATATACAACAGTTTGTGCACGACCTATTTGGTAGCTGAATGAATCCTTAAAACATAGTAATTGGTTACTTTGTTATGGGGAAAAGGTTTCCAAAGCTAAAATCCTCGCTCACATTTCCAAGTTAATTCAAGAACTTCCCGATGCCCAAGTATGAGGCAAAGCACAAGGGGCAAAAAAGCCAAACCAAAACAACAGAACCCCTAAAACAACGGCAAAGAAAAAAGGATATTTTTTCCTAAAAGACAGTTGAATCTAATTCTTCTGCTACCCTTATCAGTAAGAATTCTGAAAAAGAAAAATCTCTTTTGAGAGAGATTTTGATTGATCAGATAGCCACCTCAGACTGAATCTTAATCTTATATAAATGTTATATAATAACATTTCTTGCTTTACCTCCAACCCTTTTAATCTACTTATTCAGGAAAGTTAAGCTCAGCATATGTAGGTGGTTTTCACTGAGCGTCTGTCTTTTTTTATATTTTTAATTTTATTTTTAAACATAAGAAGTAAATGCATACTATACACACAAAATATAGTATTGCATGTACCTACAGGCATATACATATACAGTCATGTTCAGGAACACACACAGAGGCTCTTGAAGAAAACCAGGTGTTTCTTAGCCACACAATGTTGGTGAGGCAGTGTACCTGAAGCCTGTTTTGCAATGTGCTATTTTTCTTTGGACCCTAACTCCAGCTCTGTGCTGTGTTGGTGCACACAGCATTGCTAACGCTGCAAGGACATGGCTGCAGCACCCTGGACTGGGACAGCCTTTGGCTCACCATGCCTCTCAAGGCTTCCAGGAAGCAGGGATGCAGCAGACAAACAGACTCCCAGGAGGACCCTGGTGAGGAGATGAAGGTGACTTAAAGCCTCTTCTTACAAACAGCTTGGGGCCTTGCACAGCACAATTCCAAGGGTACAGAACAATACCAGCCACTAATGCAGCCCAGGCTTAGTAAATTATTTTTCCATCAGCTACAAAAGGCACCTACTGGTCCCTGTTTTTCATCTCTCTACCAGTTAGACAAGTCAAAGAACAGAAATGGAAGTGGTTGGTACAACTATCTAGGACCAATTTGGTGGTTCATTGGTTCCTATGTCTCTGTTCTCTGTCATCTTAGAGGTAAACGTGAGCTATAATCACCCACATGTCATTCATAGCTAAGTTGGTTACTGGCAGAAGCATCATGCAATTGAAATTTTGCCCAGCCCTAGTCAATGAACTACATCTTCAGGTAACAGATAGCGGTGTCTGATAGAGACAGGCAGCTGTGGAAACCCCCTTCCTCTATGAAACATGTTACATAGTTTGCAGATTACTACTCTTACATAAAATGATGCAAATAAACTGATTTTTTCACTTGAAAAGTGTTGTCTTGAAAGGTCAGCAAAATGTGTTCAGACCTTAATGGATGTGTGCAGCTCCTGATCTTGATAGATTTTCAGCAGAATTTTACAATTAATTTGTTTACTATTGATAGAACTTGTTTAAGGCTTCTGCAGTCTTTTAAATGGCTTTAAAAATATGAAAACTATGATTATTTTACTTTGGTTATCCAAATCAAGCTTTTCTAGTAAAATTCCTACTCTCATTTGAGGCCCCAAATCTTAAAAATGCAGGGCCTGGAATACTTATTGCTTCCTACAGTATGAACCCCAAAGCAGAGTAAAGAGTGCCTGATTTTCAAAGTGATTCAAACCTCCTAATTGCAGGTTAGGTTTTGAGTAGTTAGGAGTCCAAAGGCTTCCTGTGGGCTGAAGTAATATTTGTCTGGGAAAAAATATTGGGCAATGGGCATAAAAAGAAATAAGCATTATAAAAATTTTGTATCAATTGGTTATGCCAAATGAGTTATGAGAGGGAACACTCTGACATAAGAATCACATAAAGTTAAAACTAAAACTAAACTAGAATGGGTTTGCTTGTGGGTTGAGGTTCTGCAACCTCCCCCCTCCAAGCTCTGTATGCTTAATTTCAGTTACTGGAATTATGTTTTCTACCTTCTTTTTATGGCCTTTTTTATAAAAGGTAGCTGGTACTCACAAAAAATTTTGGGACCGTTCAAAACTTTTCACAGTTAATTAGTAATGCATGTAGCAAAACACCCGCCCTACCTCTGGGCCTTTGGGGTTGCCCTGGTTCACTTGTAACTGATTTATTTTTTAAGGTTTTCTGGCACACCTCCACCCCAGCTGCTTCCAAGAAATTTCAGCTCAGCCTCAGCTGGGAAAGATCAACTTCACATGCTGACATACAGAGGCAGCCTTAGGAGTGCTGGGGCCTTTGGTGGGAGGCGTCAATGGGAATCTTTGCTCTTTTTGCTGATTCGGGGATATAGTATCTGCCACCATACAGAGCCTTTTTTAGCATTTTCTTTGAAAGAACACTCACCTGATTATTACACTGTGTTTTTTCCTCAATGAGAAACAGAAATGTTATCTTTACCAGATTTGTGGCTCATTGCATAGGTCTGAATGGTGGATGGCTTTTGCAGGCACCCAAACCTTTTGTTAATAGCTGCTGAGACGCCAAAACAAACATGCTATTTTATAGTCTGGTTAAATTCTACAGAATACAAAAGAGGATAGAGAATGATTCTGATATTTTTCCTCATGTCTGAGTAAAGGCTTACTCAGACATGAGGAAAGTCTGCATTTGAAACTGACGGTCATGAATTCTACCCCTCTTCCTAGAGATATATGGCTTTTGGTGATTATTTTTTGTCAGAATTTACCCCCAAAAAATTTCTACCATGTTCCCTCCTTCATTTTTATTCCTCTTAGATTGCAGATTAATTTTGTCCCTAGGCTTCCATTTTGTTACCTTCTATGACTTCCAAGGGTATCTGAACCAAACCAAAATAAAAGCATCTTAACATTGATGCAAAACACTATTTTAAAAAAATATATCTAATTAGGTCCATTAATAAACAAAGAAAACATCTCTAATTGTAATGTACAGCACCTCATTCTACTTAAATTTAAAGTACACAAAACCACTCACTCTAAGGTACAGGCTGATAGTGAATTCTACCTCTGGGTAGACACCTTTCCCAATCTGTGTAGTGAGCTGAATGAAGGATTGTCACCTATTAGTCACGGTTTGATCCAAAGGTAAGAGGATCCAACAGGAAATTCTGTGGTTCTTTCTTTTCTTTCCAAACTTCAACAACATTTCTCTGCATATAAATAGTTTCAGAACAGCAATAAAAAATTTAATTTTTTTCAGAAGTGGAGGCAATAATAATACAAAGCAGAATGACAGTTTTAGCACAATGAAGAAAAATGGTTGTTGATAGAACAACAGACCTTTGATTAAAACAATATTCTTGGTTTGTTTTTTTTGTTTTCCACAGTTAGATAAGCTGAACAAGATGGTCTCAATTTAGCTCTGCAAGATTACTCATTTTAAAACTGTTATTTTATTTTTGCCTGTGTTCAGATACTTATAGCAAGAGAATACTTCCAAACTGCACAGAGACTGTATTTTGTTAGGATGACAGACTTGGTGTGGTCCATTCAGCTTAGCACCATTAAGCATTTGCTGTCTGCCACCAGGATTAACATCTTAGTATTTCCTTCGTAGTGTAGTGTATGGTTACATTTCAAGAATTAAATGGTCATTCAGAAAGTTGGTTTCAGTTTACAAGCTGTTAAACCTAAAAGTGATACAGTACATCAAAATGAAAAGAAAGAATTGAAGCGATAATCATTAATGTTAACTTTGTCCTTAGAGTCTTTATCATTTGACATAAAATGTTCACCCATTCCTGTTACAATAATTTCACTCATATTTAAAAACATGATTTTTTATGGCGGACCCAGAGGATATCTTTGTATTGTTTTGTCTTTTGTGAGAAGATGCACTGAGAAGTCTGGAGACAGAATCTTGAATTTGCATCCCTGACAGATGAAGTAAAACTGTGCCCACACTACCCCAGACCTCAGGTTGGATTCGGAGGAATGACAGTTCAGCTCTTGTGCGCTTTCATTTTTTTCCTCTGTTATTAAGGATCATCAAGGAAGGAGACTGATAGGATCAAATTACCTGAACTGGTTTGGCTATATAGATACCCATTCTCTGGGATCCTGGCAGAAACCAGTACCTGCGTTCACATTCATAAAGAAGCATCTGATGGGGGCAGAAATTCCCAAGAAACTTCAGGCTTGACTGGGCTAGCTAGGCCAATCGGTAAGCTCTTTCCCAAACCTGAGGTTTTTTTATAAAAATTATTCCTTATCCAGGAATCTTATATAAGAATTTCATTTGCAATTATGAGCTTCTCTGTGTATGTTCAAAAAAGCTCAAATGCACATTTATTCTTGCTAAATTATAAAAAATGTGCTAATAATTGTCTAATGCTAATAGGTGTCAGTAGCAGCATTGCCTCTTATTGTGATGTCTCTCCCCCTCTGCTTATATTAAATGCAATTTTTTTCTTTTTCTATAATTTTAACTTTTATTCACCTAGTATTTGGCATTCAAGTCCAAAGTTCAGGCAAATATAACAATCATTTGAGAAATATTCACTAGACAAGTATTCATGCACTCCTGTATCACCTGACATATGGTGAACAAGCTGATGAATGACTCAGGATTTAAATGGTAATTACCATTCATCATTATAATAGACTTGCTAATTCATAAATTCTTGGTAAGCCAATTTTCTATAAAAAGGTTAATAATAAGAGTGGAAAAGAAGGAAAAAATAGCCCTAGTGTGATAAAAAATGTAAAAGCTAGAATATCTTCACTGCCACACATCCCTTCTAATGATTGAGTAATTTTGCACCAAAGTGCTTGCTTATTGACACAATACCACTTGCAGTACTAGGGCTCTGATGGAAACAGGGGAAGACAGAAAAATCCAACCAACCTGCTACAGACAGAGGCTGAGGTGCCTCAGGCAAAGGAACCAAGGCCCTCACACATGGCAAAGGCAGGCAGGATCCCACCCACACAATTCCTCATTTTTAGAGTATTTTGTGACAATGTCATGTTCTCAGAACTGCCCACAACATGTGCATTAGAGAAAACTGTATGGAAATGTTCCTGGTACTCCTGAGCGAAGCTGTGAGAAATGCATCTGAAGTCATCACACTGCCATTAGCCTCACTTAGTGTTCTCTAAGTTCCTCTGAGCAAAAGGAACATTTAGTTGTCTCTGCTTTGATTGAAACAAGAAAGAAGCAAAAACATGAAAAAAAATTTGCTCATTTAATGACCTTTATCTGGAAAAACACTATGAATATAAACTACAAACCCCATGGAAAACAGCAATGTAGACTGGAAAGAATGCATACAGGCAACACTGAAATTCTATATATCCAGTACTCAATATAGTACTTATTTGCCCATTAGATAATTAACCTAAATATACACAAATGTAAATGCTTTTCCCACCTCTAATCCTTATGCCACCACATCTTTTTATCATAACAGGCCAATATGAGAAAGACTTTCTAGCCCCACCAAGGCATGTAGTTTCTCCATCCACCTTCATCTTCCTGCTCCTTCTCTGGGCACAATAGATGTGAAAGCTACACTAAATTGCAATGTAGATGTGCTTTTTACTTCAGATGCAAAACTAAGGAGGCTGCTAATGGGGAAGAGATGCAAGCAACTGAGGGACAAGAGGAACATAAAATAAAAGAAGTGATGCATGGAACCTCAGTGCCCTTCCCCCTCTCCACTGTTGTGATTGTGCAGAGCACAAGTCCAAGAAAATGAAGTAGTCAAGTTAAAAGTTGAGGTTTTGATAATTTTAGCCTTCACTTGGAAACGTGCAGGGAAACTTGCAATTTCCATCTGTTGCACATTGGGTATCAGGGTGATTGGACAGATGTTGGGCATTCAGGAATAAAGGATTTGTATGTGAAATAAAACCAACCCATAGCTGTTGTGCACCATGTAACACCATACTTGGATTATGAAAAATACAAACATTTACTACAATATACTGTATGTTCAGGAAAGTTTACAATGCAGGTAATCTTACTGACTGCTTTCCTGCAAAACACTGTGCAACAGAATATGAAATGCCTGCCAAGCTAGACTCTCTTATGCATGTGTTTTCCCTTTCTGTCTTTGTCTCTCTTGCACACATACATTATAAAATCTCAGAACTGATGTACATTTAAAAATGGATGTTAACCCCAGAGTGTACCTCAAATTCACAGGACTTTTATGAAACAAACAAAAGTTTCAAATATTTTTAGAGCTCCAGATTTTGGACCAGCTCATAAAATAGAGAAACAAGGATGTAAAGCATTAAAATGTGCTGTGCAAGAGGACTGGATTTCAGAGTGTGTTTCTATTTGAAACTTTGGATAATTTGCAGAAATTCTTTTCAGTTGTACTGATTATAAAGATTAGACAGCCTGGAGATTATAAAAGACACAGTGAGAGGGTATCCAGGCCATTTTTCTTTTTGTTTACTTGACAGTATATAACAGTAAGTGCTTATAAAGCAAAACAGAAAGCATACAATATAACTTCAAAACAAAAGAAAAAATACAGAAATAGGGAAATTACGACATTGTTCTAAAGAGCAAAGATTCAGGTTGTCTAATATTATAATGCAAGTACTTCTCAAGCAATGTTATTAAGCTAAATACAAAGTTTCAGAATAGTGCATGTCTGCTATATTCCAGAAATGATCAAATTTATTTAAAGTGGCAGTAAAAAAAATTTATTACTGGTTTTCAGAAAGAGAATATATCAAACCTTTATATATTTGCATGACTTTTGTTCTAGTTCTCATTTCTGCTAAGCCAAAAGCTTGAAACATATGTTATGCAATTTTTAACAAGTATCACTGCATTTTTTGTTTTCCTAGGGATACAAAGCATAGCAAAAGTCAGCTTTTGGGTCAGCTGCAATGGGGAGTTAAATTGGAATAAAGTGAATCAAAATGCTTATGCTCAGTCAACTGCATAATCCAAGGATAAAGGTTCCATTGAACAATTTAGTATCTGACTTTTCTAACTAACCTTTTTTGTCATAAATCAAAATATTTCATTTCATTGTTAAAAGTTATTCTTAGCATTGGGGATAAAGAGAAAGGAAGAGAGCAGCACAGGTAGCCATGGGCAGCATATAGCAGGGAGGTCACACATCCAGAGAATCCTGTGATGTCACAATAAGCACGACAATAACGCTCTAGTGGATTGGGAAGTCACTGAGATGACAGGAAGGTATCTTTGGACTCAGTTGTTTTGCACAATACTTATTTCACTTAATTATTGTATGAAAAATAAAATTTTTGATTTCTAGGAATAATACGTCGTCCCCTTGATATTTTGGAAAGCTCAGTTTATTGAAGATTTTTTGTCACTGAATAAGAGCATTATAGGGTTTTAACTTACATCACATTTCAGAGTTGAGTGGCTGTAGCTGAAGAGTGGATTATAGAAACTATGCATTGACATTAGTACAGAATCCTACATGGCTGCCTTTAGATGTTTGAAAACCTCCTTTAAAGGGATTAATTTGTTCACTTCAGTGTTTTCAGGGTTAAATTCTAGAATTTGCCAAATATTTTCCAGAGCTTGAATGCTTGAAACTCTCATGAATTTACTACTAAACATAAGCTATTGAATTTGATGGAAGATGAATGTAAATGTTTGGCATCAGAGCCTGTGTAACTCTTATGGAAATTTTGAGAAATTAATGTGGAGTTGTGTGATTTTAGGAATATTTGAGGGCTCATATCACAGCTTTTCCTATGCTTTCATTGTAGGATTGTATATTGCTTTTGATGTCTGGGGTTTTTTTCTTTTAACAGATCTACTTTTCTTTGTAATAATGTTTTCTACTTACTGATATTTTGGAAGGAGAGATTATGGTGAGTATTTATATCTGTGGAAATAGTTCTTTCTTTGCTCCACAGAGGGTGAATCAGTATTTTGCCATTTTTCATGACCTTCAGAAATCATTATCTTTATGCCACTGTTTAAATCTGTAATTACTTTATCTAGAGTGTGTGCAGCCCTGCCCCGAAAGGCTAAAATAGGACAAGAATAGTTACACGAAAGGTGATGATGGTGTCCACAGGTGTGGAACCAATTCCATACAGCAGAAGCAGGCCAGAGAAGAGCAGTTGCAGAGGAAGAGGGCACTCCATGTCACAAATGACATGGTGCTAATACAGAGCAATTGGTGACCATGAATTGTATGACAAGAATTTTAAAAATCAAGTGGAAATTTAAAAGACCACAAGAAATATTCTCTTATTCAATGAATGGTTGGATCTCTTGAAATGAATGACCATGAAATCTGTTAACCATAGTGGTGCACCTACTGCCTTCTGCTCAGAAAATCCCCCAGACAAGAACTGCAATACAAGCAAAAGTTTCCAAAACCATTTTCACTATATCCATCTCTCTTTAATATTTACAATTATTCACTGACACCATAACATAGCCTTGGAAAAACTCCTTTTGGAGTTTTCTTTTTTTTGTGGTTTCTCCTAACTTTAGTCATAACATTTGGTTTCTGGTACTCTTAACTGGTTTCTTTTTCACTGGCAAAGTCTTCTGGCTCTTTAAAGTGTCATTGGGACAAGTGAAAGAGCCACGTGGAACATTTTTGGGCAACACAAGCATACAGTATAATGCAAGCTACATAATACAATATTGGTGTTTCTCCTGATATTTGTCTTTTATTAAGATGTGCCTGTTTAATACTGATGTGTATATTTCTTGAAGAATTACTGTGAAACTTTCCAAAAACTGCCAGCCTCACACCTTGGTCAATTGTTTTTGAAAGAAAGTATTTTTGGCTTTGAGATTTTTGGGTTAAGTATGCACCTTTCATTTTAAAAAGGAAAATAGTGCAGAACCAAAGTCTCTGCCTGCAAATAAGCACCCATTTGCAGGCACACCTTGGTTATTTCTGAGCTAGAAGACTTCCAGTGGGGCTTTCTTCTTGTTCAAGGTCAGATAACTTTCACAGTACTCATACCATCTGCAAGATTTACTATCAGTTGTAAAAATAGCTGTGAAATATAGTTTTATTCTTGACATCTGGAAGAGAGCTTGGTGTTGTAACTGGTCTATAAATTATAAAAGTAAATATACATGCATGAATAATTTGAAGCGTAATGCATGTACTAAACACACAGTATATGTACCATCAAGTACTTCAGAATATCTAACATGTTCTGAAATATAATTTCTGCTTTTTTCCCTCACCCCATAAACTGAGGAAATGTCTCTGGAGTCATGTATCTGCACTCGAGGTTTAGTCATGTGCTACCAAATCATCTGCATGAGGACACACAAAGGCATCCACAGCATAAGCCACCTGCTCTGTGGATCTATAGCCATAGACAGCAGTATTTGTGGCTGGCTTGCCATTCCCTCCTTGCCTCTTTTCTTTACTCCCATGCAGATTTGTGAGGAACCCAGGCTTCTCCAGATTATATACACATCAGTCAGGAATTTTAAGCCAGCATAGAAAAGGTAGAGGGAAGAAGCCATGCTGAGTGGAAGGTTGGCCAAATTTAGTTTTCTTGAGGATTAGTGGGGAAACAGCCAAGATAGCCACAGGTGTCAATGTAGCTCATGATAAGGGGTGTGAACCCTCAAATGACAGCTGTGTTCTCTTTTTCTTCACAGCACCACAGACTAGATGCAAATGAAAATTTCACAAGAAAAGCCATTTTAGAGACATGGTTGTCTTGGAAGTCTTTGGATATCTGTTTGGTTAGAAAATTATACAGCAATGAAATTACTTTAATACAGAAATGTTCTTACTATATTTTTGCCTCTTTCTGTTATGATCTTAAGTATGCAATGGTTATTCCCTTGGGGTGTAAGTCTGTAAGTATATTACTGTAAGTATATTATAGGGTTTGGCTGACAAAAATGCTTTAGCAAATATTTCAACTTGCTCTTGCACTCTTCATCTTGGCTTTGAACACTGAGTTCATAGTCCACATTGTGTGATCAGTCTTGGGCTTAATTCATTCACAGGTAAAAAGAAATTTCAATGCAGGACTTAAGCAGAGAAGCAGTTCTTTGCAGAGTAGCTACACATTCCTGCATATACCAGAATAGATACCTGATGTTATCAAGTTACATATTCATGTAGATCTCAGGGTTCTATATGTACAGTCATGTTCTGTGAGGACACTTTCATAGTTTGGAGGATTCAGCCTCATTCTCAAGTGCTGATTGTGCTGAGTGTTCCTTCCTGAAAAATGAAATTGCTATGTTTTCCGCTGATAAAGGCACTTCGTGCTCCTAATAGCATGGTAAATCTGAAGGAAAGAGGACCTCCTAGCTCTTCAGAGAAAATACACTGCATAAAGCTCTATAACAGGTTCCCCAAAGAACCCATTTGTGCCAAATTCTCCAGCTTTTCCTCAGGTGATTTGTTGTGTTTGACTCTCATGACAGCTAGGGAGTCAAAACTCAGATTCTGTTTCACTAAGCCAGTTTCACTCCATCTCACGAAGCTCAAGAGATTTTCTCTGTTTTCTTGGAATATAAAGAAATGTACCTAATGCTACTCAATGCTTTGATTTGTGAAGCCTGTCCAAACAACCATTTCAAGACAGGAAATGTCTGATAATGATACAGGATTTGAAAATCATCCTGTATACAATTTAATTCAGAATATCTGGTAATCAGATCAGGTGTTAATTAGGAGATATGGCTCAAGTGAAGACTGAGCTCTGAGGGATGTATGGGTGTGATTGTCTGGGTTAGTTTAGATGTTGCTGCAGTTATCTTGCAGTTGTCAATGAATCACATAATGAAAAAATATCTGGAAAGGACCCAAAAGGTTTACAGAGTCCAGATCCTGGCCTTGCACAGGACAGCTCTAAGAATCCCATCATGTACTTGAGAGTGTTGTCCATACACTTCTTGAACTGTGTCAGGCCTGGTGCTGTGACCACTTCCTTGGGGTGACTGTTCCAGTGCCCAACCACTATGACCACTTTCCTGGAGCACTGTTCCAATGTTTCTCCCTCTGGAAAAAGATGATTTTCTAAATATCCAGCCTAAATCTCCTCTGACACAGTTTCATGTCCTTTCCTTGAGTCCTGTCACTGGTCACCAAAGAGAACAGACCAGTTCTTGCCTGTCTCTTTTCCCTTGGGAGGAAGCTGTAGATTCATCCCTCAGTCTCCTCCAGGCTGAGCAAACCAAGTGACCTCAGCTGCTCCTCATATCCACTTCCCCCACACCATTCACCATCTTCAAGAATAGTTATGTTCTCCCTCTTTTTTTTTTCTTTTTATGAACTACAAATCTTGCTACAAAAAGATGTGTGGAACCATCAACAACACTGTTAAATCTTCACTAGCAGAGGTATTGAAAATAATTTTAAAAATAATTCTGGAAAAAATGAATATAATCTAATAATGTTTCTCCATTTTCTTCAGCCTTGTTCCCAAACACCTCCAAACACTTTGCAGACATGATTTCAGTGTCAGCATATCCCTAGTTCATCATCTCACAGAAGGAGAACAAAGAGTTGAGCAAGAATGCCATCTTGTTTGAAGCGCTGATCCCTGTAACATAAAAAAAATGAGAGTTATAAAATTCACTGCCTTTGAAAATAAGTCTGTTCTTAGGTGATATGACTAGCACCATCAAGGCCAGCTAAGTATATAAGCATGTGCTTCAATTTGAGCCTTGAGGAGCTTGAATAGACCAAATTCTCAAGGTACTGGAGTATCTAAATCTGTCTCCTGCTGGAGGTACCTGGCCTCCTGCTGTTTTCTGCAACATGATAAATCCCTGTGCCTCAAGATAAACACAACCTCAGCCATCTGCTCCTGCATTAACTGGACCAAGCAGTTTACTAGCTAGGACAAGTCATTTGCAGTAGGCAACACCATCATGGATCCATGGCCAGATAACACCACAGCTTCTGTAAAAGACTCAGAATAAGTCATATAGATGTCAGCAACTTCAACAAGCATCTGAAAAACCCAAACTTTACATGATAGTCCTGACCCAGAGACTGTTTCAGTCATTTGGTCCAAAGCCATACACAGAAAACTCAGAGTTTATATGGAAGGAGAGAAGAATGAAGGCAAGTTTCTTCACGTGTTGTTCACAGAGCTACAGTTTCTTGTGCCTTCTCTTCCTCTTCTGAGAGCAGTAAGCAAAGCCAGCTCATGGAGATGTATTAGAACCAAACAAAGCTTCTTCTGGACCCCATCAGCATAAAACAAACAGAAATCGCAGAAGTCTGCAAAGTTATTTCAGGGGCTGGAAATAATCTTCCTGTGGTGGTGCAGGTATAGGAATAAAATGTTCTGTGTACATTTTATGTAGATACTGTATATTTTGAGAGAAATTTGAGATCACCCACAAAGGAGGAATATCTCTTATGAGGTAGAGTTGAGTGATTTTCCTTAAAATTAACAAATAAGGAATGAAAGAGCAGCTTGTTTCTCTAAAATCCAAGTTGTAAAATATATTTGTTTAGATTTTCTAAAAATTTTGTTTATTGGCTTTTTGTGTTTTATGTTCTTAGATGACTACAAGGATTTAAACATAATTTTTAGTTTTGGTTCAATAAGATTTGAAAAAGAGCTTTAGTAATCACAGTGCCAATTCAAACTTACTTCCTACTAAAGAGCATGCCCAAGGAATGCTTAGCCTTTCTGGTTTAAATTCTTCATTAAAAAGTAAAAGTTTAAATTGGCAGGAAAACTGCTGTTTAAGCTGCTAGTACACCAACATCAGAGAAAGCTGAGTTTTAGTCCTTGGTACTCTGCCAGGTACTGTACTATATGCAAGCAAGATAAAGACAGAAATAAACAAAAAAATATGGGATAAGATAATTTTTATTTAGCCTGTGATGCCCTAACAGATTTAATGTTAAGAAATAAAAGTTTATGAAGTACCTCTTGAGGCCATAACCAATACACTTTCAAAATCTGTTGATTTGCACTAGCCAGCAAGTCCAAAAAGTGCTAACATATAACTGCAAAGCACAGCCTTGTTTGGTCAAATGATTGGCATATGTTTCTCAAGAAATATCCTTATAACTTACTTACAGGTCTGCTTGTCAGAAATAGGACTTTTGCTCACAAGTGAAATAATTACGCACAGTATAACACCACTTAGTTCTCTTAAAAGTTACACCATCAGGGGCCTGAAGTTGTAGTTTGGTATTTCAATTGTAAGAACTTAGTTTTCACATTTAACGTCTCAGCCACTCTGGATCCAAGCCACCTAAAACTTGGCAGGCAAATTTGTCTGCCCAGATGATTTTTTTAATAGTTTAAGATTAGTAAGTCCTTTTCTGTACAATACCAAAAAAACCCTTGTTTGGAGCCAGTTATATAATATTTTCTTTACCAGATGCAATTATAAAATTATTCTTTAAAAAAACAAAAAGGGAAAGTCTGCTACTTGTCACCAGTTTTTGTAGACTAAAGCACTTTGGATTTTTAAGCAAAAAACCCCACCACACCATAGACAAACAATGAAAATTAAATACTGGACCTTGAGACAAATAAATTCTCCAGCAGAGTTTACCAGTTACACTTCACCTAGGCAACCAGAGTGGCCAGGAGAAAACACCAGAATTTTAAAACCAGATTTCTGCTCTTGCAGCACAGCTTGTCAGTCGTGCTCTTTGCTGTGCCTTTCACACATCACCTGTGGGGACAGACAACTATTCCCAAAGTGGTGTGGCCAGTGTGCCACCTCCAACCATCAAAACCTCTCACAAGCTACTGTGCACTCTTATCATCCATCTTTTGAAGAACCTTTATAAATGATCTGACTCTGGGGATCTAATATGTTAACTTCATGGTCCAGCACTATACTTCAGACCAGAACCTGGGAATTAAGAAGATGGAATTTTCCTGTGGGTCTCAACATGGCTCTACAAAAAAATTGTCTCTAATGTCAGCTGTTCCTTTGCCTGAATAGTCAGAATGGGCCAACCCGAAGTATTCTAGGCTATCACCAATCCCCAAAGTGTCTGATAGTTTCATTTGAACTAAAAAGAACAAAAAAGCCCCTCCTTCTTTGTTCTTTAGCAGGAAAATCATGCAGATTTAGAACACAGGCATTTTTAATAGACTGGATTAAGAGGAGGATCCTAATCCACCTGAAGCTTATAATAGCACTTACAGCCAGAGAAATGCACATCACTGATCCTTTAATTCGCTGTCTGAACTGAAAAATTTAGACAATATGCATTTGATTCAAAACTGAAACAATGAAAGTTCCAGTGGCTTCTGCAGGTTCTAAAAAAAAAAAATCTGAGCCACAAAATATTCAGTTTTGCTTAGAGAATTAAGATCTCTTTTCTAAACAAAACTATATTTAAATTTGAAGTGTTGCTTCAAATTGAATAAAGCAAACCACTACAATTAGAACACATCTAAGTGAATGTTTTGACTGGAAAAAAGTATTTTTCTTCTCTGATCAAACAATAAAAGTACAACATAATTTCACAAGTTTTTTCATTAGCTCATATCTGCATTTTTTTCACTATCATAATTTAAAACAAACAAAAATTTATTCATGCTTTCATTGATTTTAAGGCTTTTCCATAGATTCAATGGTCAGGTACTAACAAAAAGCATCTTTTCAGAGTCCATTACACTGCTAATTCATTGTCCCATGTGTACAGCAATGTTCTCCCCTCTTATAGGTTGGTATTACCTAAAAATTGCCCATTTTTGCTTTCTTTCTTTAACTGTATTTTATTTTGAGATGCATATGATATTTAAAAAAATGGACTAAACATCATATTTCTTACTACTTTGGAAAAAAAAGTTTGTCATCAGGCAAGCATAGCCTTCTGCGCTTTCGCCATGTTGCCATGTTGTTGGTGCAGCTTTCCATACAAATAGAATTCCAGCCAATTCTGAAGTCTTGCACTCGAGAGAGCATTACTGCAGTAATATTAATGTCATCATCTTTTTCCATGTGCAAAATATCTAAGCAATGTATTTAGTAACTGCACTGCAGACTTCAGTGTTGGAGTCCCTCCTACTTTCCTATCTTGAATATAAAAGCCTTCTATTAGGGAAAGAGGATCCCAACTGGAATGAGATTATAATGCAATCATCTGGTTCAGAGCATTATGCCATGATTTTAGCAGCATGCTAGAAACTCCCTCTGCTCCCAGGCTTAATGAAATTTGAACTTATTATATGGTTCAGCACAGTTTTTGGAAGGCAACCAATAAGTATGGGAGGCTTCCTGTTGAAACAAGGGGCTTGTTTGCCAGGATTTGACTCCCTCGAGGAAAGCTAACTGCAGGCCCAGATCTTTACTTTTCATTGGATACAGAGCAGCTACAAACACAGCAGTATTTACTGGCAATAGCAGCTAGGGACAGAGCTATATCTTTCCAGAATGCTCTAACTAGAGGATACCCAGTAATGACTGCAGTATACCCACTCAAATGTGCTTTGCCACTACATAATACAGGATTCAAGAAGGGGCATTTGATGGCTGCAGTGCATTTAAAAGTGGAAATCCACCTATTGAGTAAAAATCACATACTACACCTTTCTAGGTGTTACTTTATGTGAAATTATAATATGAAGATACCCTGGAATGAAGAAAGAAATGGTTGTACCTACACACAACTGCTTGCTCTATTTTTCAGGCTAACAGCTTAGCTGTAACATTTGTGCATTAGCTAAATAACATCTCAAGGGGAGCTGGAGATAGAACCTTGATGTGTCCTGATTGTACGTGTGTGAGTTTGTGCTCTCAAAGGATGGTCCTTAAAAAACTCCCTGCTGGAAGCTATTGTGCATATTGCAAAAGGACCGTTGCTAAGTGCCAATTGAGCTGGTACTGTATACTTGCCATTTTAAAAGAAGATTTCATACCACTTGATTATGTTAAATAGAAATGTTTGAAATTTAAACTGAATTACATCCAAATGGCACAGTAGTTATATGTCTAAAGAGCTGCTGCTACTCTCTCTCGTAACTAATGTCAATCCCTTCTGGTAGACAGTTTTATGTGAAATCATGGTAGAGTATATTACAGGCAAAGTTTAGAGAGCCTTGATGTAAAAAATGTCATAAATAAATACTACCTTAAAACCAGGCCTGTGTTTGTATTAACAAGCAAGAACTCCTTTACAGTAAAGTATTGTCCTTAGCAAAAAGATATACCATTTTTTAATGTCAGAACTTCATCTTCAGCCTTTAGGCTACTCTAAGGTGTCAGAATTTTTTTCTGTGCAGATTGTTTGGGGAACTCGGTGTACTGTGAATTCAATCTAAATAAATACTTAGTAGAAATAATGCAGAAATTACCTCAAGACCAGCTTACAAAGAAAAAAAAGAAAGAATAATATTAACAATATATAGTCAACATTGGGGTTTGACTAAAATCAGAAATCCAACGTCATTAAAGGGTAGAGGAGAAGTGCATGCTAAAAAACCAAAATTAAACTAGATGAGCATCTAGCCTGCATGTACAAATCTGTTTTTTTATGATCAATAACTACTGATAATACACACAGAGAAGTAGTAATTGTCTTTTAAAAGCTACTTAAGCATTTATGAATTTGAGAGAAATTTGTTAAGTAGTTCTGAGGGAGGAAACAAAAGGAAAATTCAGTGCACTTAAACAAATTTTACTCATTACAAAACATATACTTCTAAGTTTTCATTTTGAATTTTTGTTTTTGTTTATTTCTAAAATAAAGAATGAGGCAAACTAAACCCTTTTTTTTTTTTTTTTAATTACTTCAATACATATCAGACAAATCTGAGAGGGAGGGATTGCCTGAAGTTTTTTCAAGATTTTTACATTTCAGGTGTGGGCTGGAAATTCTAAAATGCTTTTTTTTTTCACTTAGGGAAGTAAGAGAGAAAAAAAAAATCATTGAAACAGCTCAGATAACACTCTAGGGACACAAAATATGTTATTACCTGTGCTGGAGCATTATTTTCTTTTATACTGTAATTAAATGCTCAGTTGCCCCTCCTCCACAGTCAATCTGATTTTATCCTTGGAAGGCAACAAATAATTTCTGTATCAAAAGCACAGTGGCACTTTCATGCATTGTCACTCAGTTTCCTGTGATGTCACCTGAACAAGATGGTTAATAGGTTGTGATGGAAATGATAACCAGTTTCATCAGCAAAAAGTTCTCATCTGCCAGGATGCATTCCATGATCTACTTAAGTTGCAACACACACAATTACATTGTTGTGCTTTTTTCCTCTTCCTAGAAGCTGGGCTGTACTCTTTGACATCTCTTTGTCTCCTGGGCTCAAGCCTGGTTTCCAGTGGTGGCACCTGACCTACTTGTATGTTCTATGATAAGACTGAGACCTCAGGCTGCCTATTTTGTTACAAAATTAAAATCTACTGTGCTTCATGGAGCTGAGGATCAACTCCTTTTGAAACGGATTGCCATGGTATTCTTCATTTTGATTTATTATCTACAGACTCAATACCCTTAAGACTTCACTGTTAAGATCCTGTTGCAGTTTTAGCTTGAAATGTGTTTTGAAATTTATCTCTTACTTGGCTTCTGATAAAGCACAAAAATATGTACTGTGAGTTAAATGTTGCTTTTGACTGGGGTCTGGTGTAATCAGTTCATCCACAGGATGAAGAAAGAAGTATGGCAAAGTTTCTGTGATTCTGGAGATGGTATTGTAGTGGTGGCACAGCAGCCCAGGTTGGAATAACTCAATCCCCTAACTGGCTGCTCCTGAGCTCTTGTTTTGTAGAAGAGTCCTCCTTATTCAAGCTGTCAATGGAATGAGCACAGTGAAGCCCTTATGTGACCTTCTTCATGAGCAAATGCCAAGTGAAGCTGCAAAGGAATCCCCCAAATCCTGATCTGGATGGAACAAAAGACACCTGGCACAGGGATGTTGACATCCCGGGGTCAGAATAATATCTGGCTTCTTCTTTGGTTTTGTTTTTGTTTGTTTAATAGTAGAAATCTTACCATACCAGGAAAACATTTAAATATTCAGGGTCTAACTTTTTATAGCTTTACACTTGCTTTCTTTTAATTTATTAAGTATTCAAGAAATTACTACAATCTTCACAGTCTTTGGGTCATTGCAAGGCTGTTCTTTGTTTCTTATTTTTTGTAGTTTACTTATTTAGTTAATTTCTATTTTCTATTCAATTGTCAATGTTACTGATTTAATAAATAAGTAAAATTCGCTTGCTTTCTTTCTTTCTTTCTTTCTTTCTTTCTTTCTTTCTTTCTTTCTCTTTCCTTCTTTCTTTCTTTCTTCTTTCTTTCTTTCTTTCTTTCTTTCTTTCTTTCTTTCTTTCTTTCTTTCTTTCTTTCTTTATCTTTCTTTCTTTCTTTCTTTCTTTCTTTCTTTCTTTCTTTCTTTCTTTCTTTCTTTTTCTTTCTTTCTTTCTTTCTTTCTTTCTTTCTTTCTTTCTTTCTTTCTTTTCCTTAATCTTCAAAGGCTTTTATTCTCCAGTTTTCCTACCATTCTCTTTTGAATGTTTCACCACTAGCTGATTGTTCGTTTCTTTTATTTTAACCTGAGCAAGAAAAAAAATAGTTTCCTGCAGTTTTCACACTCCTGTTGGTCTGAGTAAAAAAAGGATTGGTCATTAAGGTTAAATTTGTGTCAAGTAAAAGTCAGCTACAGTATATATAGCAGTCATGTTGGAAAAGCACTGTTATGCAATTATGACTGCAAAAAAAGCTTTTTCAGGGATGGAACTATATATACCCCCAAAGAAAATGTCCTTGACTAAAACAGTTTGAATGGTACTTAATCTTACCTTCTATTACCACAACTTCCTTTCAACTTATATTAATGTTTACAGAGCAAATGCTGCATCTATTACAGTAAAGAAGTAAATATGGTGTAAGTATGGACCTATAAATTGTGGTATAAATCAATGAAAACATGTTGGAAACAGAGGAGTATGGAGTACATGAGATGTACCTTCTATTGCAACAATAATTTGTTCACTGAAATATTTTTAAATTTGTCGTTTTAAAATTATAAAGAAAGTCCTTTTTTACATTTTGCTTTGAATTTTTATGGTGAATTTTATTGAAACATATTTTTTAAAATCAGTCATTTTAGTATTCATTTTTTTTCAAATTATAATCTTTTACCACTTAATAATAGAGGAGCAGAAGCTTTTTAAGCACATAACAACTGTGACAATTTGATGGAATTCATTTTATGTAATAATTTTATCAAATAATATATTTCCTTTTAAAAATACCATTTATTAAAACATTATCCTCAATTTAGGTAGAATGGTAAAGCAAATGTCATTTTTAAACACACGACCCACCTTTGCTGACAGCGCAGCACAATCACAACATATTATAGGAAGTGTTGGCATGCTTTGGAACACAGGATGACTCTACCAATAGATTAATAAGCTTACAGATGAGTGCCCAGCATTTTTTAGCTATTCTTTATTCACTTCTCCCTGTGCATCTCCGTTGGTTTTAAATGAGTTTTCATGTGTTTAACTCAAGACAGGATATGATTCTCAGCACCTGAGTCATGAAGACACCCTTGTGTGGCATATATTAAAGCATTCACAGAGACACAAAAAGCAAATTTTGGTCTCTGAATATCTTCAGGACTGATGTACCAGGGAAAGTGTAGTTCTGGAGACAGGGTCTGACATACACCAACATAAAAGCAAACTCATCATGGACACTTTTAGGAAAAATCAGGGCAAATAATCAGAGGCATTCCTTCATTTCTTCAGATCAAGGATGGAATTAAAATTCCTTAAATTCAAATTCTTCTGTCGATAAGCAAAAGATGCAAAACATACTAAAATACAAAGAACTAGTGAGTATAAGAAGCCACAGGGACTGAACACAAACTAAAATGTCTACCTAGATAATTCCAGAAATGGAAATTGTAACTCTTGGTGACAGAGACAGAAATATTTTTTCCCACACTTTAGCGCCTCTCACAAAACTCCCAAGAAGTCTTTCTTCCAAGATACTTGGACTGTCTTGGTAAAACATCAAGCTGGTAACACTTCCTTTTTTGAAGTCATTTTTATCTCTATAAAGTTTTAATTTTTTTTTTCTAAGAATTAACATGTTTACCTGGAAGATGAGTTGCATCCTCCATCCCCAAAAATCTAGAAAATTCAGCAGTTTCAGACTGTAGACTCAGCTAAGCAGACAAGCATCAGCACCTGGTGATGGTCCTCTTAGAAATAATGTATGTCCTGAATGGGACTGGCTGAGCAGGGATGTGTGACATCACACAGGGGCAGGAACCTGATTTCATTTGGTCAATGAAAGAACAGAGTATTCTGCACACAAAGCATACACTGCAAGCAAGGATACCTGAGGTATGGATGAGCAGGGGGGCAAAATACCCCACCAATGTAGATTCAGAGGGAAAATCATGGAAGGCGGGGACAACTGACTGTCCAGGAGGAAGGTTCAAAGGAATTAAAGGAGAGGAGATGATGGAGAAGGAGGGAGAGCATTCCCTTCCTTTCAGCAGCACCATAGTAGAAGGCAAACTACCATCAGCCACTGGTTTTAGAGGTCTCAACATTTCCTTACCTTTATTCTTGAGATATTTATAAATGGAAGAATACATAAAAGGCCACTTTCATTTCTTCAGAAAGAATTTCAAACAGAAAAAGTCTTCCACATCAGATGAAAATCAGTCCTCCAAACCAACTTGCTAAGTATCTGCTCGGGTTAGTACATCTGTCACTGGAAAAAGTTCATTTCTTGCCAGCATGAGATTAGGCCTTTTTATATATAAAGAAGTGTCAGAAGGCACTGGAAAAGAATATTATTAAACAGTTATTAATTTACTATGAAGAAATTTAAAAGTTTACTTAATCACAAAGGAAGAGACATGAACAAGTGTAAAATATTGCACATTTTTAAACTAAACTTAACATTACAAGGGGCATGCCTCCAGGGGACAAATTCCTTCTTCAGTTAAAATCTTGTCTTCCATTAAAAAAAAAAATAAAAGTGTTTGATTTGGTTTTCTAGTTTATTTTTCAAAGTTTGTATCAGCCTTTTACATTCAATGTCTCAGCTGAGCAGCATGGATATGCCCTCATGAACATGTACATTAACAGGTTACCTTGAAGAATCCCAGTATTTCTAATACTTGAGATGAATTTCTGTGGTGGTTTTTTTTTTTTTTTTTTTTTTTGGGGGGTTTTTTTTTGGTTTTTTTTTTTTTTTTTTTTTTTTGGGGGGTTTTTTTTTGGTTTTTTTTTTTTTTTTTTTTTTTTTGCCTCTAAAAGATCTGTTCCATAATAGTGTTATCACTGTTTCATACTCTTCTCCTAAACAATTTTCCTGCAAGAATTTTGTTGTGGATGCCCTTAATACTTGACAAGTGTTCCATAAAATACTGCTGTCTCTTTAGAATTTACCATGTTCTTTTCCTGCCTTAACTGCAGACAGAACATAATTCTTTTAGTGGTCTATATGAATATTCATAAGTGACAAGTACTCTAAGTTCGAAAATATCGGATCGGGAGGTTTTACAATTATTAGATCAGGGCTTTTCTCCGTTGTACCCTGGGATTAAAATGTCTTTATTTCAGTTCAGTAACAGAGGAAGAACACAAGATTACAATAGATTTAACAAAAAGGAGATAACTTTGCATTATTTTTCACTCTTCTTTCAGTCTCCATCACGAGGATGGAGTCATGCTGTGACATTCTTCTCTGGGTATTGGAACATGAGAATGATATACTCGACTTTGAATGTCTCAAGTTTTGTAACGTATAATAGCTGAGTTTTACTTCTTTCACCCCGGTATTTTGCATTTTGATAGGCAAGTGCCACTTCACCACTGAGGCCCTTCTGCTGACCTTTAACACAGCAGGTAGCTTCAGCAGTGCAATTATCACTATGGGTTGTGGTGTCCTGGAGGAAGTCAGCATGTGCACATGTATAAACTGGGATATCAAGGATGTAAAGAGCAGAAGAGCACAGGCAAAAGAAGTCATTTGATCATGACAACCCAGTCAAGCCAAAGTCCAAGTGATGGTTATGTCAGGAATTCTTGCTTAGCTTCCTTCATGCATTTGAGTGAAAATGTCAGAGGCTACGATTAATGTGACCCCATTTTACTTTCTTTTAAACTATTGCCATTTCCAGCTCAGAAAGTTCTGCCTACTGGTTGAATAACAAGTAATCAACATACAGGAATGTGATTTGTCTGCTTGATGCATAGTTATTAAGTTTGATCCTGGTTTCCGGTTTCACCACTGAAACTAGAAACCTTACACAGGTCATTGGTCCCAAATGTGACTGCCTAAAGCATAAATAAATATCTGGGTGTTCATCCTTATTTTATAGAACTACCTTGTATGAGAAAAGCCCCAGGATTTTACCTTCAATAACAAGAGAATACCAATAATACAAGTCTCAGTGGGCTATTACTGTACCATGTTCAGCAAAGAGCAATCAATGTGCACTAATATAAGTAGAAGACGGCCCACCCACAAAAGGTTAAGCAAAACTGACATAAATGTCTCACACACTTTAGTTTTTGCTATTGCACTTCTAGTTATCATTACTGGTGCTGAGAAACTGCTCTCAAAATTTGCTTGAACTGAAAATGCTGTTTATGACAGAAGAGTATATGTTATATGATACTTTTGCCTTTGTAAATATAATTCAAAAAGTTTGGGGGTTCTTCTTTTCTTTAATTATTAGCAGCCTTTAGAAGCACCCTTGATACACCATCTTTGCTTTTGCTTTCCTTATCTTCATTATTTCTCATTTCTTCACTTGGTGGCTGCTGTTCACCTTCCTAAGTTACAGCCCCCCTCCATCTTCTTCCTTTTAGCCTCCAAGCAAAAAAAAAAAAAAAAAAACAGAGCTCTGTTCACTATTTTTCCTTCCCAAGACAAGTTCATCTTTTTTCAACATACGGCAGGAGAACAGCTTATGCTGATTTTGCTGCTTAAATATTATTTTTCATAGTTTCTCTGTTTATTTTTCCAAATGTGCTAAGAGACCTCCCAATGCGATCCCTTCTTCCCTCTTCCCAATCTTCCCCTTAAGAATCTGAATGTTGCTAATATCTCATGGGTAAAATCCAGCCACTGTGTCCACATCAAGTCAAACTGAATTTACTCCATGCTCTGCAGCTGTTCCATTGTCTCCTTATTACAACACAGCATTCTGTTTGTTTTATTTATTTATCATTTCTAAGTACCAGGCTTTCTGGCAAAATGTTGCCAGCTGGAAGTTACATGGAAAATGTTTAGCACAGCTTTAACACATGCTCCAGAGTATGTGTATACTCATTTCATTCTTGGTAAATCAGCATTTAGGGAATATGGGGAAATAGACTGTGAAATGCTATCAGCTTGTCCTGAGCTATGGAGCTATTTAATAAAATCTCTAGCAAATTCAAAAGGCAGAAACTCTTCTGAGTCTTTAGTGCATAAATTTTCTCCTCCCTAAGCTATCAATATCAAAAGCATCTTAAGAAACTATGTCAATGAAAAATGAAGAAAAATAAATAGAAAAAAAAAATTAATAGGTATTTCTGATGAATA
This sequence comes from Onychostruthus taczanowskii, assembly GCF_017590055.1. NCBI lineage: Eukaryota > Metazoa > Chordata > Aves > Passeriformes > Passeridae > Onychostruthus > Onychostruthus taczanowskii. The sequence continues at coordinate 2,448,433 of NW_024504566.1, forward strand.
ACTATCATCCCTGACTGTGCTAAATCGCATTTTTAATCTCTTTTTTTGGGCATTTATTAGCACTAACTTCCCTCAGTTAAATAAGAATGACATGTTATAAATAATGTTCATGCCTCTAGGAGTTTATGCAGAGGATCTTCTGGTTTTCTGTAGTTTTTGCCTCATTCAGAATTAACTAGCCAAGTTCTCTGTTGACAAGGCCTAAAATACAGAAATAAGGAATAAAACTATCAGTATCTGTATGAAAATCTTCAGTTTTTGAGGTATGGGGAGTTACTGCAGAGGGAGTCTCACAGATGCCCTCATCATTGCTTGGTGCAACAAGAGTTCAAGTTTCAATGTCTGCTGCCATGTCCCCATACCAGTCCAACAGAGACCTTCCACAGCACATTCCACAAGCCCATTAAGAGTGCACTCATCTTCCTAGACAAACATATCCTCACACTTATGTTGAATTTCCACCAGTGAATCACAAAAATACAGGCTTTGGTACCGACCTTAATTTTGAATACTTCTACCATTTCATGTATCCGTCATTAAGACTTGGAAACAAACAGGAGAAAAGTATAAAATGCTGGTGAATATCAAGATCTTTTCACTGCTAATTTCCACTTGATTTTT
>NW_024504566.1:2454053-2464053 GCF_017590055.1 Onychostruthus taczanowskii
GAAAAGGTGATAGAGTTAATATTAAGCAGTCATTTAAAAACACATGCTATCAAAATTAATGTTAAATTGAAGAAATTCCTTGCATTAGACATTTAAATTTAATGACTGTTTAAGGGGAAAACAAACACTTTTTTATCATGTCATTCATTAGAGAATTATTTCATTTTGCACAATTGTAACTATTTCCAATTAGACTGCTTGCATTAAAAGACACTAGTTGGGATGTTCCTTGAATTATATAATTCACTATATTCTTACTAATGAAAAGTTTCGATGACAGAATACATTATGCAGAAGTTCAAGCTTTATGCCTACTATCGTATATTCATTCACACACAGAATATGTACTTTATTATGTTAATGAAAATGCTACATAAGTCTATTTTTTTCTGAGTAATGTATTGCAATTCAATTTTGCTTCGATAAAATACTTCAAGCAATTACATCTACTTCATCCACAGAAACTCAACCCTCTGTCTCTTCCTTTCCCTCTTTCTTTATCTTTTTAAATGTTGTATTGACTTATGGTATGTGAGCCGTTAAAATCATGCAGACTTCCTAAGATCTTCATTTCCAAATGGAAACTGAAGGAGAAAACTTCTGATTTTTAAATCCTTGATATTTAAATTGCATTTTCATATGTATAGAAATAGTTCAGCAACACCATTTTAAGTAATCCTTTAGTTCAACCTTTGTCTTTCTAGTCTAAACAGTTTTTTTTTTATTTCTCCAAAGTTTATCTGGACTTTTTCAATATGATGTATGTCAAGGAATCAGCCTAAGTGATAAAAGCCGGAAGGGAAAGTCTGCATCAGTGAATATTTATATTGGCAAGAGCTGACAATTTTATAAAAGAAAAACAAACACCGAAGCTGTTCATTTCTGAAATGAAATCAACTTCACTTCATTTCTCTCAGGAAAACATCATCACATGAAATGAAATAAATCAGTATTGATATCAGTAAGCTTCAAACCAGAAGAGACAAATGCACTCTGTAACACAGTAATTCAATGGCTCTGAGTCAAGTTTACTGTTGTCTCGTTTCTACTAATCATTGTAAAAATTCCCTGTGAAATAATTATCCCTAAAACAATCAAGACAGTATATCTCTATAAAGGAGAGGATCGATTTAACAACAAACTGTAGATTTATCTGTATTGATTAGAGGGCATTCAGTGTAATTTTAGTGAATTATATTTGGCTTTCATTTCCCAGTAGAAATTTTTCTTGTGATGATCAAAAGGTAAATTACAAACTACTGCATGGTCTTTTGTGTGCCACCTACATAACATCCAACTATTACTTTTCAAAGAAACATCAATGTAAGAAAGGAAAAAAATATTGGGGATTTTTTATACAGGATATCTTACTATAAAAATCATATGACTGAGTTTATAGCACTTACCTAAGAGCCTGATGTCATCTTCTCAATTCATTAATACAGAAATCAGGACTGCACTAAAGAGTCTGTGCTAAAGGAACAAATCCAAGATCATCTTATGAGAATAGAATTAGAAAGATTAAGAAAGTAATATGATTTTTCTTCTTAAATAGGAGTAATTTCAAAGCAGCTGTTAACACTTTCGTGTCTGAAACTTCCTTACTGGCACAAAGGAGAACTAAAGGAATCAGACAGATTCAAAGACAATTTAATGTAGCTGTAAGTCTGACACTGCTGCTGATACAATTTAATTGAGTACTAATTAAAAATAAGAAGGCTAGTTATTTTGTCAACTGCACATGTGTTAGTTCCAGTCATTTTTAATCCAATGTAACAAAGATAAAAAGTCTAACTTATTTTATTTAGTTAATAACATTAGGCCAGAAGGATCACCTAGTCATTTCATGTTACCCAATACATTGCTAATATAAATAATGTTTAATTACAGTGACTACTCTACTCCCATGAAATGACCAATTAGAACATTTGCTGATTCTACATGTTGACTGTTAGAGACATTTCCACAGGCTTTCTGTGGGTTGCATTCATAAATTCTACCCCAGCTGGTAGGAAGCATAAGAGCAGAATATGAGAGGAAAAAGTTTTTAAGCAGCACAAAGGACATTTAAATTCTGAGACAGAGTTTCTATGCAAAAATATATCAAATTAAAATATACTTTTTAGTATTCCCTAGGAGTATGTAATATTGCACATTTGTATGTTATTCTTGCTGAATCCAGCAGATCATACGGTGTATTCAAGACTCATATCATAAAGAAGGTATGTGTTAGCATTTTAATATTTAGACCAACAAATACAGAGTGATCTGAAATCACTTACAAAGCTGATTTATTGTCTATAATCTGTATCTGGTATGAATTATGCCAGAGTAGTCTCTTATTTATTTTTGTTACTTTACTGATGAGTCAATGAAAGTCCCCTGAAATATTAGTCCAGCATGTACCAATGTTTTGTCAAGTAGCAAAATCTGGCAATGATATTGACAGCATGCGTAAACTCAAATTCAAATCAAAATAGAAAAATACAATAAATGAGAACAAACTCTTCCTCATCTAAAGAAAAATTGCTGACTCTGTAAAAATTGCTTTTTAATGATTGAATTATTATCCCTTAAGTAATCATCCTGAAAAATTTGCTAGTTATGTTAAAGTAAATAACAGTACATCAGTGTGTGCATTGCCAAATCTAATTAATGAAAAGTATTAGAAATACTGGAAACAATGAGACACATTTATCTAGACAACTTATACAAAGGAAATTAATTTACAAGGATTGCAATCAATGCTTATATCACAGCCAAATAAAAATTGGATACTGAAAAAGTATCTGGAAGTATTGGGGTTTTCAATTGCTCTGCAGGTGTCTAAAATGCCTGGCTGTCACATATGTCAGTGCAAAACCTCAATCCTTCTCTCACTTCAGTGAGTTCAAAAGTTGCCACTCAGGTCAGTGTGATAGTGTCAGGTGCTTCTCTTATTCTTCTCAGGCAATGCCCTAAACAATATTAACCTACTTACATGATTTTTTTTTCCTTTGAATAAAAGGCAACGTGGTAACTTGCATGTCCGACCACTAGAATTTGAGAGAATTAAAATGTAGCTTAAAACCCACATCATGTAAATAATTACAATTTGCTAAAAGATAAAACCAAAAATTAACAAATGTTCTCTTAAATTAATTGGTGTACACTGAATGTGTGCTACATTGTCTTGTGCAGGATACTTTAAAATGAAATATATTATAAACTTTGTCTTATTGCAATTAGATTAATAAAAGCAAGTAATTAAAAGACTCCTACTTTTTTTTTCCCTAGAAAAAAAAGAAGAGCTAGAAATTATTAAACTATCTGGAAAAGAATCAAAGCTTTTATACAGAAAACAATTCCTTGAGCTGAATTTCAATAAATCAATAAGATGGTTATTTTTCAATAGGTAATAATTGTCTTTATATAAACTGAAAATATTGTTTGGGATTATTAATATACAATGCCACATAATGCATTTGGGAGTGTCAATGCATAATTCTTAGTTCTAATGTTATTATGTAATTGAGAGAACATGTTCATTTGCCCTAATAACTACTAAGATGCACTTAATAAAATGAAATGTAATAATACTTGTAATTTAATCTATTCATGGAAGTAATTTTAAAAGTCTAGCATTCTCCTTAATGTGGATAGCATTCATAATTTATAAAGTGTTGTGATGCAGAATTGACAATGCCATTGTTTTTTACACTTTGAGATGAATCTGCAGGCTTCATTATCTGCATACGAACCTCAGGATTATCAAGGGCAAACAAAAGATAATTAACACCAGAAACTGGCAAATGCAGGAGATACTGAGTGAGGATTTTCATTTAATGTAGAACCTTTGAAAACTGGGAAATGCAATAACAGTTCAAAATCTTTTTTTTTTCCCTTTGCAAAAAACTATTCCAGTATGTTTTCTTTCCCACATTTTAAATATCATGTTTTTTGCTATAAAGTTATATTGGCAGGTTCAGCCTTAGATACATTCAGTAAATGAATGTGTTCAGACGGTTATTTTTTCCTAAGTGTTCATTTTCTGTGGTGGTTTTTGCATCTGGAACAGTAGATGGGTAATTATGGTATACATTTTCAAATTCTGTAGTTTTACTTCCCCACAGCAAATCTGTAAATAAATCACTTAACTTCTCCTTGCCTCATTGCGTCATCCTCTAAGGATGAAAACTTCAACTACACAAATTTGATTAATGAATAAGATATATTTTTACATTAATAGCTTGTAGGAAAAAGTATGTGAGACTGCCTTAGGCATTTTTATATGTACTCACAGCAGAACAATAGAGATTTACTAAATCCTGTTATAGATCCTAGAGAGAATATTTCAATCCATAAGAAACACTGGCATGTTTCTTTTTAGTTTTTTGAACAAGAAGTCCTGACTATGATTCTGCATTGCACTCAAAAATATTTGCCATGTAACTAATAATTTCAGAAATTAACCATTGAAGATCCTCCACAAAGACAATCTTTTGAATGCAAGGCAAAGAAACATTATGTGGTTAGACTCTAATCTGTGAATGAACACACTTCTACAAAAGGTCCAGGAAAATTCATTTTACAAATGGAAATGAAGGACAATGACATTTATAGTTTTACACAACTTACAGATTTTGATGATAGTCTAACTCACCACGCATTACTTACATAAGAAATTCTTATTACAGGGGAATGTGCTTATTAACCTAAGAGCTATCCATGAAAGATTCAAACATTTGTGTTTAAAGACCTTGATGTACTACCATACCTTCACTTTTTGCAGTTCAGAACTGGAAATGCCTTTTAAGTAACTAATCCAAAATGAAATACAATCAGTAGGAGCTTGTGTTCCACCCAGCACAGTGGGCTGAGAGCCCTCTATACAGGGATGATGGTTCCCTCCAAGATTCAAGCTGCAGGATAACTTGATGAGTCTTGTTCCCTTCCAGAAGGTCTGATTATTAAGTTATAATGAAGGTTCCTTAATTATCAGGGCTGTCCCTTATTCCTACTTACCAAACCTCTTGGTCCTGATCCATCCTGGACAGTGACAGGCACCAGAAGCTGCTTGGGACAGGGAAAGCCGTATGAGTACACTGGCCCCCCAGAGACAGGGAGAGCCTGAGGCTGAGACCAAGGGCTTTCTCCACATCCTTGGATATCCAGACAAGTACTAAAGTGCCTGAAATCCCACAGCAACTGTATGGTTGATGACCAGTTCAAATAGCATGCCCTTGAGATCAGCAGGGCATGGGGTACCGTGGGGTGTGTCACACACAGCATTCTTAACAGCTGGAAAAGAGAGGCTGTCTCACTAGGCTCAGCCTCACCTCAAGTATCTGCACTGTTTTGGACAGCATCATACATTATCATGTGCCCAAAGGAGGGCAAAAAATATGCCAAAGGGACTAGAGGGCATGACCTATGAGGAGTAGATGAGGATATTTTGTTTATTCAGCTCAGAGAAGAGGAGGGTGCAGAGTGATACCATTGCTGTCTACAACCTCCTCATGAGGGGGAGCAGAGAGGGAGGAATTGATCTCTTTTTTCTGGGGTCCAGTGATGGAATGCATTAAAGCTACATAAGGGGAAATTTAAAGTGGATATTATGAAAAAGTTCTTCACTGAGAGGGTGGTCAAAGACTGGAACAAGCTCTTGAAGAGCTTGGTCATGGTCTAAAGGCTCCAGCTGGTGTTCAAAAAGTGCTTGAATGATGCTCAGCTTCACGGTTTATATTTTTTAATGTATTTTAACTTTTAGGTTTCCCTTTGTGGAGGCAGGATTTGGAAGCAATGATCCTCATGGGTGCCTCCCAACTCAGGATACTCTGGGAATCTGTGATTCTATGTACTGGGGCTCTCAGGCACTGAGCTGTCATTCTTTGACTAGTTATCATTCTAGTTTCTAGATACTTCTGAAAAATAGAGCTCCAAACTTTTCCCATGCTCAGCGGGAGGCTTTGAAATGTAGGAAAAATGAAGAATCAAGATGCTAAAACTCCTAAGTGCTATGGTGATCTAAAAATTTTTTTAATTAAAATTCCTTTTTTGAGGACATTTACTTCAATTCTGCAAATATTTGTGTAGAAGGTTTTTAACCTAAGGTCTTTAAATTAAATATACCATGGCTGGAAAAGAGACCATGTCCCTTTGAACTGATAGAGAATATCAGTTCACTCACATCAATTTATTTATTTAAAAGCCCTCATCCTTTCATTGAATTCATCTTCTATTTAACTCCTCCTGAATGAAAATGAGGTATATCTTCTACTATCTGGAGATTACTGTAAATACATTTTATAGAGTATGATACCTTTTTTAATTACATTCAGGAAACCACAATCAAAGTAGGTGCAGCTTGATTGCCAGGTGACACATTAAGTAAAAATAACATGCCAAATGGGGTAGTGGGCAGTAGTGGGCTCTGTTACAATCCCTTGCTCCCCATGAACCCACCCCTGCTCCCTGTAGTAGGAGAGGCAGCCTCTGTTTATAAAGCCCAGAGGACATAAAGAGTAGATAACATAGACCTTCTCCATTACAGAGATTTTCTGTAAATTCTCTCTTTCGTGATTTATCCTTCCAACTTATACAAGGACTACGAGTAATAAAACCCAATAAAATAATAGTAATAACAATAATAATGGAACCTCTTTGCTAATCTTCACATTTATTATGAGACTTTTTTGAAAATTTTTCTCTGGACCTATCCTCCACAATTTTCCAAACATCTTCTTAGTATCTGTGGTATTCATAGTTTTATTTTGAGAGATTATTATAGACCAGGATTTTCAGAAATCTGTAGTAAATAACAAGAAATACTCCATGCTTAGCAGCTGGAGTGAGTCAAAGCAACATACTCTTTTCTTATTTATATATTTTTATATTTTACACTATATTTAACATAATATCATTTTTATGTAGCTATATTTTCTACACATTTAGTTTACCAGGATGTATGTTTTGAAAATGTATGTGGTTCTTTCTGGAATGGTGCAGTAGTTACAAGGAGCAGCAATATCTGATCCTCTGTACAAAACTGCCACCTGTGTTAATGGGAATTTGTGATGTAGTGAGAACTGCATAACTGTAATTATGTAATAAAATGCTGATATGAAAGATGTGTTAACAGCAGTACTAACAAAATAGTGTTAGTGCATATGTGTACATGTGTATATGAAAAAGCCAGAAGTTGTTTGTGAAAATTTGAAAAACTAATAGTTGAGATTACTAGATTAGAGTTGAGATCACTTCTTCTGTTTTGCCTGATCACCTTTTAAAGAGAATACAACACTACCTTTTCTGCCGCTAAGTCCCTGTCATTTACCTGGAAAGGTAACTTTCCAGTTTGGTGAACTGATTGAGCCATATATAAAGTCTCACATGCTATGATTTATGCTAGTTTGGAGTTGGTTACATTCTTTTCTACAAATACCCAGATACTAAAGAACATTAGAATACACATTCAGGAAGGACTTAAATGCATCTTACTATGACAGTTCCAAGTCTATATTCCCTGTGTGAATGAAAACTTCAGAGTGACAGAGCTTCACCAGCAGTAAAGAAGCTTCCACAAACAGGGTGCCCGTGGAAAGAACAACTTTCAGCTGGTATATGGGAGATGATGAGCTCCTTATAGGTATATATGTCTGGGAATTTTTTGAGAATTCTTGGAAAAAGGCAGAGAAGGTTTGAGAAGATTGGCAATAAATCCTTAAATTTAAAATTAACAACTTCAAATGTATCAAAAGGACTAGATGTATCATACCCTGGATACACGTTGATTTTTCTCCCTTACAGATATATTTATGAAAGCACATTCACCACAAAATGTGCACCCCCAAACTTACTGGCTGGGGAAGAAATAGCAGTAGGTGATAACTCTTCCAAATAACCCTTGCCTTTGTGCTACATGTAAACGCAGTGGTCACCCTCTAGCATTAAACCAATAAGGAGTTTTCTATTTCAAGTTGTGCTCTATGCGGTAAGGAAGCACTAAATCTCAACATTACCCCCTAAAGTTCAACTTCTGTTTACAGTGATTAGAAGAATGATGAATAGAGTGTCGAAGTCTTTCAGCACCTCAGAAGTCCAATCCAACACCTGCAGAATCCCAACAATATGGAAATTATTAAAGGTTGTGTGCCGTTGTGCCCTCAAGATGCTATGAGTGCTTTCTTGGCCAGACAGTTGCTCCGTGCTATCTTGTGGCTGCTTAAGAAACCCTTCAGATTCTCCTTTCTGTCTTTAGTTTTGAGATCCTTCTTAGAACACTCCTGTAGTGTGGGGTCAGCTTCAATATTTGGTCCTCCTTGTGTTGCAATTAACAACTGATGAGAATCAGAAAGGAAGAGGTACATTTTCTTTTATTATCACGGATGAGATTATTCTTCTGTTCTTCAGTGGTAGGACTTACTGCTTGAGTAACTGCAATCTGTGCCAGGTTTCCAAAACTGCCCACCTAATGGCCATAACTGCCAAATATATGCAGAAACTGCAGGAGCAAAGGAGTGGGTAGGTAATCTGTCTGTGTGTGCAATTACAGTAGCAGTTGTTCATACACTTTGCATGAATGTAGTTTTATGTATGCAATTATGGAAATCAAAGCCTAAGCTTGTACTGACAAACGTAGATACTTCCCTAACTGAAAGTAATGCCAGCTCTACACTCTACTTCCAACTGACTGAAGAGCTTTGAAACCTCTTTTGCTACATTGATTCTTCTAGCTGTCCATGCACACTGTGTCTTACAATATTATTCAATTGATCTACAGTTGCAGGGGCCAACGTGGATCTCTAGAGAGAGGGAGAATAATTGTCCACATTTATCAGTCATTTCAGACAAATGTCTATAACTCAGGGCAAACTCTTGTGAGTAGAACTGGAGAAAGGAGTGATCTGGAACTCTTTTGAGTATCTCATTGATGTGAGAATAGACTAAAGAAGCCCTTGTTTGGTGGTCCAATTGTTCAGTGAACACGTACTGTCAAAGTTACTGAAGCATATCCATTAATCTGCATGCTACATGCTGAATAAAGGGATGAAAAATGCTCGATTCAAGCCACAAAATGATTTATTTGAGTTACAGCTGGGTTTTTTTTTTTAATCAGCTCTGGACTGCTAGAACATATTTTGTGTCCAAAAACTCTCAATCAACAATTTTATGGATTTTTTTTTTCTTGTGTGTGTGCATTTAGGCTGAAATCTAAAAGTGAGTATCAAGTCTGAATAATGTAGCTACTAGTTCTGTACTGATTCTGTCAAATAAGGAAAGCTTAATTTTTTCTGTGGACTCAAACCAAAGTCTGACCATGGGAAAATAGGGTTTGCTTGTGCCAGACATGATTTGACATAGAGAAAGTAATTCTGTCGTTCATACTTGTGAGTTTGTTTTAAAAAGAATGGAAAGCATTACCTCACCTCTCAAGAAAACAGGGAGGAATATCAGCTTCTATATAATGGGTAATTATTTAATTACATCGTTACATAAAATTTCATTGTAACACATCACATTACAGTGTTTCCCCACAACTACACTTCGGGGTGGGGGGAGGAGTGAAGGCAAAAAAACCCAAAAGTCACCATGTCACTTAGTTTAATAATTTTCAGTTTCTTTCAAAAAACTTCTATTTCAAATAGATAAGCAATGGAAGTTATACTGCAAACTTAGCTGGTTTAATTCTAGTGCCAGTTGCTCAAAGGAGATATGGCAGTTAGGGCCTTTAAAGACTCCAGGCTGAATATCTCATGTTCAAGTATTTATGACTAAATAAAATAATAGACCTGAGGTACCCACCAATGCTAAGAGGAGGACATGTTCCTATCAGTTTGTTAAGAACACTGGTTTGATTTTTCACTACAACACAAAAGAAATAACACTGTTACTTATATCTTGCTCACGGTTAGAAAGTCTCTTCATTAGGAATCATTATGGTTAGTTATGCATGCTTCGGATTGCGTAGCAGGCAGTAATGTCATAGCTCCAATGAAAGGCACATATCTCAGTCACTTCC
>NW_024504566.1:2469053-2701327 GCF_017590055.1 Onychostruthus taczanowskii
CCGCTCCCGGCCCTCGCAGAGCAGGGCGAGAAGCGGGGTTTTCCCCGCCGGGCCCCCGGGCGGAGCAGCGGGGCCTGCGGCCGGTGCCCCCGGGCCTGTGCGGGGCCGCGGCCGGTGCCCCCGGGCCTGTGCGGGCGGGCGGGCCGTGCCTCCCCCGGCAGCGCCCGCCCGGCGCCCCCCGGCCGGCGGCGGCCGGCACGGAGCCTCTGCGGGCCCCCGCAGGCCGCATCCCCCGCTCCCGCACGCGGAGAGCTCGGCCCGTTCCGCCCGGTCCCGCGAGTTTCGGTGCGGGGTGCGGGGGTGTGCCGCAGCGGGGACGTGCGGCCAGCAGCGCAGAGGTGACACCCGCCAGCGAGCTCCTCTCGGGGCTCTGGGGCTCTCTCAGAGGGTGATCCGAGGGATAAGCAGCTACGGGTCCACAAAGCCTCTTACGATAAAACTTCGTACGAGCCCTGGCATCCTCTCCTGAGCCTTTTATCACCGGGGCTACTCACTCGGGTTGAACCATCAGTGTTTGTCCCTGGTTTTGCTTTCTATTTTAACGACTTGATTTCCCAGCACCGCGAATAAACATCAGCCTCTCTGCAGGAATCCGCCGAGGCTTCTCAGATGCTGTACACAATTAACCTGGTTGCAAATTTAGCAGTCCCAAGTACAGGACTTACAATCTTATCTCAAGTGGGTGGGTATACTGGAAACTCCTGAGCATCTTAGACACATTCAGTGAGTAAGTAGGCTGAACACAACAGATCTGTGGCATAGACGGCTGATCTGAATTTTAACCACAGTGTAGTTAATGTTTTTCCCTCTTTATACTTTTTTGTCCTTCTTTTTTTTTTTTTTTTTTTTTTTTTTTTTCCCTGGAGTAATGGGTGGGAAACAAATTAAGTAACACACGCACACACACAATTACAAAGTATAGATACTTTATCCATGGAACTAGTGTATGCTAAATGTCTTCTCTTTTTTCTACCCTCAGGACGTAAACAGTGAGTTCAGGCTTTGTGTAAGAGTCCAGTTGCTCTTTTCACTGGAAAGGGAGGATTGGTTGTTGGGGTAATGCATTATTCACTCTTGCCTGGGTATGTTTTACTTTACAAGACTTCTGCTGCTGCTGTTGTTGCTAAGTCCTTCCAAATTTGAATCAGATTTGGGTTTAGGTTGTCTGAGATATTTATTCATGTTCCATGATAAGAAGAGAATTATTTATTGCCGTTTTCATTCCCTGAAATTCATGAAAACAATGTGGACATCTGTGTGTTTTTTGTACTTAAGTAATTACAGAATTTGAGTGCATTTTTTACATGAGATTTTAGTGAAAGTGTTACTGTCTTCATTAATTTATGGCAAAGATGTATTTCAGGTTGGAAGTAGGCAAAGTCCAGACGTGCCCATGTCAGACAAAAATTTTTCTGCCTTACAGAACATGGGGGTAGGATAAGTGAATATCATTTGTAAACAGTGTCAACAAAAGCTGAGTTGTATTTTCAGTAACATCAAGTGTTCATCCATATTAGGCCAAGAACATTAGTTCCTGAAAGCAGTATTTCTTTCTGAATCATCACACATTTGTGTGGATTTTTTGGGTTTTTTTGTCCAAATTCAGATTTATTGCTGTGATTCATACTCTCTCTCTGCTTGCAAACCAGAGCTTTCTAAGCAGAATTTTCCGTGAACATCACTGGAGAATCTGCTTAAAAACTGACGGTATCATGTGACCAATGGAAAGAAGTCTATGAATGTAGAGAAATATCTGCATAAACGATAGTTCCTCTTTTAAAAAAAACAACCGTCAAGCAGTCTTGCTCTATCAAACAGTTCCTTGCAAATAACATAATCAAAATATCTTGGCAATTTTCTTCAGAAATGGTTTTTTTTTTGTTTGTTTATTTTTACTCAATAAAACAGTTTAATTTTGGGTCATACAATATTCTGGAAATTTCTCCAGCAGCTATCAAGCAGTTTCTTGGAATGCTTTCTGTCTCATTATTCAACCAGCTTGAAGGTTTTCACTCTTGTGATGTTTGCCAGGGCAAATATTTTCAATACCTGCAACTGACCATCATATTAACTGTGAAAAATTTCACTCGAACAATAAACAGTGTTCTGCCAAAGAATCACAGTAAGTTATTCCAAAGTACATTATTCAATCAAAAATCTTGGGCAGCATTCATATGACCTCTGCCTGCTTTCAAAATGTTGCAATTTTTTCCCTCCAGAATTCTCTGAGTAATATGGGTTGGTTTTGGAAAGACAATGAGAGTTTCAGCAAAGCAGTTATTATATTTGGGATAATGATAGTCAAAGGGGCTCACCTCGCCACCTTTACATGCACAAGCAGTTAAATGTTACTTACGTAAGGACAACGGAGACTCCTTGTATGTATAGGTTTTGCAGGGTCACACTCAAAGGCCCCAGATAAGACAGAGCATTTAAGAGTAGAAATTGGGTATGTATTTTGCTGAATAGAGCAGGAGTTCTGATCTGGGGCCATAACTGACATGGTGGTGGATGGTCCTGGAGTTCAAGGCTTTTGTAGGAGTCCTACTTTATGTTTTCAATGCAAATGAACAAAGTATTTCGAAAAAGGGGATGTGTGAGAAACAAGAAGATAGAAATGTATTAAAAGGTGAATACAGAAGGACCTTACTTCCAGGACTTTCAGTTAGTCTTCTCAAAGGTTAAGGAAAGCTAAAAAAGATGCTAAGCTTCTTGTACAGCTCCTATACACTGGGATTTCTTACAAGGAAATTTTTGCCATCGACATCAAAGTTTTCCAAAGAAATTAATTTGTTTGTCAAAACTTTCCCTAGGACAGAATCTCAGTTTCAGGGGAGGATTTCAGGACTGGAACAGAAAGAGCCTTTCATCATGCTGCTTTGCTATAGGCAGATCAGCATGGCATCATCTGATCTACAGATGCCCTAATCCCCATTGGCTAATCTGTGCTGCGCTGGCTCTCTTCCTCTCTCTAGCTTTTTTTCTTTTTTTTTTTTTTTTTTTTTCCTTTTCTTAATGGGAAACAATTTTATTTTATTTCCTTGAGGATCCAAAAGTTTTCAGATAATTTCAAATGTTTCATGCAGAGGAATTCCTACTTTCCTGCCAACCTTTCATATATGACTTGGAAATCTGAAGGAACTTCATGCTTACATAAAAGGTTCCCAAAAGGATAAGATTTGGCCACTGGGAAGCTGACAAAATATTTTGCAAATTACTTTCTTTTTTAATGATTAAGTTGCTCAAAGGCTAACAAATTAGGATATAGTTTTTTCCAAATTAATAAAAACCAACCAACCATACAAACAAACAAACAAAAAAAAACCCAAAAACAAACGAAAAAAAAATAAACCAAACCAAAAAACACCAAAACAAAAGATGAGCATTAATTTGTCCTGTATTACAGAAACAGTTTGCACCATAAGGTCAATATTCCAAATCTGTTATCTGGGGATGTATTACTTAGCCATAAACTGCTAAGTTCTGCTCATTCAGAATTGCAATGAGGCATAGCAGTGTATCAGACTTGACCGCATCCTTGGATAATTTGTAAATGACAGAAAGGCAATCAAAAAAACACAATTGATTTTTGACTCTTTCAATTCAAAAGGTAACTCCCCTTGTTTGAGCACACAGCCTACATTACTGAAGAGTTTACTTGTGCCACCTAAGTAGGAAAACAAATAAGAACTAACTTTTTCCTCTCCTGCAGGGACTCACACTGATGTATATTTACCGTGTAAAAAAAGCAAATGTTTATATAGTTGCATAGATTTTGAATAAAATTCAGTTGTGGTGAAGGCTATTGCATCCCCTGGTGATGTCAATAGAGAGACAGTCCTGCTCACCCTGCCTTTTATGTCTGCGTTTAAGAGCTAAAGAAACAAAAAATAGTATTAGGCATTATAAACAACCAGGAGATAAGAAACACTCAGGAGCTGAGATTTTTTTGCTGTTGGTGGATGGAGAAAACCCGATGTGTGCTGTGTTAGCTCAAAGTATGTCTTTAATCATGCGCTGGAACATAGATAGAAACTTCTTCCTGGGACACTTTTCTGGAAACATGGTAAGAGGCACAGGCTCTTGCCATTGTTTCCAAAATACAGGATGCCAAGTGAGAGAGTGCCTCAGCCCTAGGCAGCCCAGTAGCATCTTGGCATTAGAAGTTCTCCCTTAGTTATGCTAAAGGGAGAGTTCCTGAAACTAGAGATCTGCCTGGTGTGGTTCCTTCTGGGCGTCCCTCCACTTTGGAGAAGGTGAAACATGATCCCCATGGATGACAGCATTCCTCCAAGTGGATTGCAAAAGCTGCCCTGCCTGCTTAGGCCATGAAATGGCTGGAAGCCTTGGAAGAGATGCAAACCAGGGAGCAATAAAAATCTGACTAAGCTTCACATCTAGGCTGCCAGGTAGGAGGGGACTCTTTGGAACTCATGCTCAGAAGGAAGAGACAAGGGACGATTGGGTTTTTCCTCTCTTTGCTGCAAAGACAGGTTGCCAGTGAGTCTTTCTTGAAGTCATCTTGCAGCCATCTGGCTGAAATACTATAGGGTTTGGGGTTTTTTCCACATTACTGGCCCCTAGTCATTCAGAAGCATCAACACCATTTCCTTCTGTTCAGCTATTTGTTTCTTCAGCTAGGCCAATGCTGGAAGTCATGTTCATGCAGATTTTCCTTCTTCTTTGATATCATCATTCAAAGTTCCACTCTGATTAAATGCTAAAAAATGAACAGACCTTCCACCAAAGACATGCATTTGTATGCATTTTGGGATATAATTCATGGCACCATATGACATTACCCTTACCACAAAGATGATTCACTGCCGTGGGAAATAAATACCAGTGTTCAAAAATATCTTGCCTGACTTGTTGAGAAGTAACTCCAGGCCCTGAAAATTCCTTCTCATCACACTGCACAAAAGGAGTCATTATGTTAGTGATGTGACTATGGGTCTAGGTGAGAGGGAAAAAAGGAAAGACAGATTGTTGGAATAAGGATCTGTCTAACACAGAACACCTGCAAACACACAAGTCCCACACCTACTAGCACAGAAGTAGGTGACTGAGAGAGGAGTGCTTATTTGGGCAGTGAAGACAGAAGTTGGGGAAAAGTGATTTGTTTGCAGCAGATCCCATGGCAAATCCAATGGCAAAAAAGATACCACTACTGATACTATCACTGATTAAACACTGTCAGCTCCTCTGCAAATTCCTGGTAATTTCAATGGCTCTGTAGTAAGGCCATAGGTTCGAGAATTTCAGAGAAATAGTGGTGCAGTAAGATCCACTGTTCTGAGCCCATCATAACATCTGTGCTTTTCACAGATTTATTTCACTGTTTTAAACCTCTCTCTGCTTTTCCACTGTCTAAATAAATAAAAATATATTTTTTAAAAGTGATAAAATGGAGAAGGAAAGAACAGAAAGATGTGGAAAAAGAAGGTGGAGGGCAAGAAGATGACCACCTGCACCTTTTATATTGCCGTTACTGTTGAAAACAACAGCATTTGGCATCACACAGAACATTTCTGTCATTATGTTTTTCACTGTACTTGAAGACTGTTTCAGACAAATGTTTCTGATTTAAATGTCAATGTTTGTGCTCAACTGGGCCCAGGTCTATGGGTTTAGAAGTATTTTTCCGTGGATTCCTGATCTCACATTCTTCATTCTGCATGGCTGCAAGTCATGCCTCATAAAGGTGAGAATGTGGCATAACTGTGCAGACTTAAACCCACAGTTCTTTCTGGTATGCTTTTCAGTTTTATGTATTGCCAAATGTATGGCCAAATTCTAATTACTTTGGTTGGTTCCATGGGTTGACACAACCTGACTAAGGGAAATTAGCAGAATCTGGACTTTAAATTAAAGTACACACACTTGGAAGCACAACTGCATTCACAAAAGCTGAAATAATATGTTTGCTCCATTCAGGTAACTTTAGCAGAAAGTTACCTTTACATTATTTTATAATTAATATATTATTTATAATTAATTAAAAATATTTTAGAAAATATATTATTCTTTTATATATATAAGATTTAAAATAAAATAAAATAGTTATTTAAAAAGTTTGAAGATATTTAAAAGTTCAATCAGAGAGTAATATATTATAATGGAGAGCAGAGTTCATAATGATTTTTGCATTTTAAAACCTTGTGTAACCATATAGCTTTTGATGAAGAAAGATATTTGTGCCTATACTGGAGTACTGATGCAGCTACTGTTGCAAGCAAAGTGGAATGTTATCAGAGCTACAGACTAAAACCTTGAGTCACCCATTAGTGTTTCTGTTGGCATGTAAACTGCAGTCATTTCTGTGACGATAAACAGAAGACAAAAACAGAGTATTTTTAAAGTGTACCAATGAGTTTTTAAGACTTAGAAATCTGTTATAATTTTGCAATGTTACATTATTTTATAGCATTCAAAAATGCTCATTTTATTACTAATACCATAAACATCATCCTTTGGGAATGAATGGAATCAATAGCAAACAAAATGAGATTTCATATGACACTTTAATTTCTCTTGTTATGTTTGAGCCTTCATTGCTTTTAACTTCTCTAATTTCTAATCAATTTCCCCAATGCTTTCCTCAGTTTCGGGAATGGAACATTAAAATAATTTCATATTTAATTAAATTATTAAGCCCCAGTTAGAACTTAACACCCAATAAATAGAATCTAAATAAAGCAGTTATTGCTCAAAGGTAATATTTACGTATTTCGTGAAATAGATGATGGTGTATTTTTGCTGGCTTTCAGTGCAAATCTTTTGCATAATCACAAAGTAAAACAATATATCTTTAAGATTCATTTGTGCTATGAATTGTTAAATTGTTATTTTCATTTGGCTTTAATTTGTGCCTTTTTGAACATCTTTGCTGCAACAAGTTGTCATTGCTGTTTGTCCAAATGACAGTGTTGCAGGAGTGGTAATTGCAAAACAATTCATACCTCACCTGCACACTGTTCATGTGCACTTCCCTAGTTTCCAAATTAAACTCAGTCCTGTGTCTTCTCTGTGGGAACTCTCCAATCATTTTGAGCCGTTCTTCACTACACACACCAATGGCCCTTGTCTCAGTTCCCTTCACTGCTCCTGTGCTACCTGAAAATGAGTGCTATTCTTCTGCATTCCTCCCCATGTCACATATGACACTTCACAAATCCCACTGATCTTTCAGCTTTTTCTGTCAAGACACAGATTTCCCCATCTTTCTTTCACAGGTCACAGGATTTTGAGCTTCTCCTTCACTGAAATCACTTCACTGAAATACCTTGTCAAATACAAAGACAGGATGGCCATGCTTTTTTCTCACTCTGCCTCCAGGCCCTCCTTGTGGCCTGCTACTGTGGCTCTGAAGCAATGTCTGAGCTGGATGTGGAGATTTACATGGAAGGTGTGCATGTGCTCTTATTCTTTTCTAAAGATTTATTTTAGCCCAATGAAATGCCATCTCAGAACCCCTCTTTTGCTCCCATGAGTTTTGTGTGTAGGTGGGATCTCACTTTAAGGCTACAATGCACCTTCTTTTTCTTCTGAGATGTGGAAGAACCTTTGTGTTCATTCTGCCCAACTTTCATGCTGCCCATTTCACTGATAAAGCTGAGAGGAGGGAACATGCCATGAGAAGTTTCTTCATGTTTATCTTCTCTTCATTTGTAGCTGGCCTTGAATGACAGGAGGTGGCTCAGAGAGGTCACTGCAGAATGCCGTGAATGTTCTCCATTGGGAAAAGGGAAAAGATTTTCTCTAAAGCTGCCTATATTACACCTACTTTGTAGAAAAAGAGGGTTTTACTCTATGATGCTTCATTACCACCCCTTCAATAAAATTTGAAAATCTGCAAACTTCCTAATCCTTGCACAAGCACTTAGCCATGAGGTTTTTACTGCTACTAATAGGAGTCTTTCAGCTAAATCTCCACATGTCTCTGTAATTACCTACAAAAGAAGTAATGTTCTGTAATACCATTCAATCTCTATTTTCATGTCATGCCACAGTCTAATATTCCTCAGCCCATGGCAAATATGCCTTCAGAAAATAGCCTGAAATAGGACAAAATAAGATCCATGCTCAAGTGAGAAGCACTCAGTGAAACTGAATCCTGTCTGGTGACTTGATATGCCAGACCATAAGGATATAAAAAGTGGATGGTTTGTGCCAGATACAGTCTCTGGTTGGAAGATTTGGTTCTAAAAACCCATGAGAAAAAGAACTTGTTCTATTCACTGAATGGAAAAAAAGGAAAGCCAAGATATTTGAAATAAAATAGAAACTATTTGAACTATATATACCTTTCACTTTATTTCCGATTATGCTTACCACTGGATGTCTATAGAACAAACTCAAAACACACAGAAAAGTGAAAAGTACAGCCCAAATTGGAGAAGCAGCTTATAGGAAAGACATTGATTTGCAATCTTCCTTCAGTCTCACAGAGCTCTCTACATTGTAGGGGATATTACAGTGAGTTTCAAAAACCAGCCTAGAGAGCAGGTTTTTAGTTCCAGGGTCTCCATAACTTTCCTTGTTTCATATGGGATACAAGAAGCAAGATGACATTTGTTCTGAAATGATTGACTGAGGATTTCACTGGAGGTCTTTTGCAATTGACCTTCTGAGAGAAAAGCAGAGAGATTTGAAACTACGGAGCAGGAAAGCTTTTCCTACCCATCGTCCACTTACGTGGGACTGCCTGTGAGTGGGTGAAACAGAGGTAAAACAAATTAACAGTTTGCAAGAAAGTTATGAGTCAAAAAATTACTTTAGCTGCACATTGAATGACCTTTAAGAAGCAACCCATTCCCATGAGATAGTGCAAAAATCTCTCTTTGTACCAACTCATGGAATAGCAGACATGAAATCAGTGCAAAAAGATTAAAAATATTAAATGACAGTAAATGCTAATCAGCAAACATCTGTGGAAAACGGATCTTTGCAAACTGACTTGATGTACTTATAAGTTTGCTTGAGAACCATAAAAATTTGAAAAAAGGCAAGCTTGAATAAGTTACTTGACTTATCTTCACAATATCCTGAGACTCTCTAAAGCTGCAAGCAAAGGCATACATAAATAATATTAAATAATAAATAATATTAAACCCTAACAAATAGGAAACATTTTCTTGATAATGTCAGTGGTACAAAATTACCAACTACATAGCCTCTTATTTCAGATAAATAAAAGATGTGTTTTGAAATGGCTAAATATGAAGTCATACACATGAGAAAAATGCAGACCATACCTAGAGAATGAGAAACTTCTCCAAGAGAAAAAATTACTATGAAGATTGGTGTGTTATTTGATCTGCATCCTGGATGTTTCAGGTTGCGATATTTTCTTTTGCAGGATTAATAAAACCCTCATTTACATATGTTGTAACTTAAGAAGCAGAAGTTGAGCTTTTTGAACATATTACAACTATTTAAATATTTGTCCAGTTCAGCTTTCTAAAATTAAGGAAATCTGTTGGAAAGTTAGAGAGGTTTTAGGGAAAAACCTAGAAAACGAAATTGAAAAATATATCTTCCAGTGCAAGGTTCAAGAGACGCTGTCAACTTAATTTATCAAGAGATAACTTAATCACAGTCTTTAAATACCTACATGGGAAACAGAAATTTCATAATAAGATGGCTCTTCAACAGAGCTAACAAAAATGCAATAATATCCAGTAGCTTGAAATTGAACCTTGTCAAAATTAGGCTCAAAATTAGGTGCATTTTTTTAAACAGTGATGGTACTGATCCACTATAATAATGTACCAAAGACTTCCATAGATTCTTCAAGGAACTTCTCAATAACATTGCGTTTTTAAAGGATTGGATATATTTTAAACATTGTTCATCTCAGAAAAGTCCATCAGCCTTTTCTAGCAGGTCATACTGTGTTATCAAACAAATCCCTACGAGCTGTACTTTGTAGAACTCATGATAAGAACCCAATTATATTTGTATTTAAAAAATTAGTCTTCCAGGACTAGTAATGGTAGCTGCAGATTGTACATGGACTTTACAATTCAGATAAGTTCAAGCAAAACATTTGAAGTGGTAGCTATGAAGTAGATGCCTGAAGCACTTGATATGCAACAAAATAGGAAAACAATGTAGGTTCTCATTGTCTTAATGCCATATACAGAAAACAGACAAGAAAGCTGACTAAATGTTTCTTTATTGACAGCAAAATCTAGTGTGGTAATTCAGATGATGAATATCCATGTGGTTTTCTTCTGACTTAGGGCCTACTATCAGATGTTTCTAACTAAGGAGCTTTCCAAAATGATACAGGGGCCCAGGCTGTTATAAAGAATTATTTTGAAGCATCAAGAGAATGATGGTTTTTTGCCTAATGCATTGTAAAACCTGGATTTCTACTGGTGAAACCAGATGAGATCCAAAACAGCACTTAGGTGCAAAAAAACCCCACAACTGAATCAAATTCAGACAATTAAGATACTGACCTCCAAAACCATTCCACCTAACTGTTACCACATCTGAGAGGCTGCAGATAACTCCACTCCTCATTAAGTTTGAGGAATTCTGCTGGGTTCACGAATGCTGCCATTCTCAGAGGGAGCACAGCAGCTAGGTAACTGTCCCCATCTTTAAGGCCATTTCAGTTCAAGAATCTGCTCTGAGGCTTTTACTGTGGCTTCATAGGAGATGTGGGTTTAGTTATCTTGAAATGGAGAATTCATCTCAGGTTACCCACCTCTTACATGGCTGCTCTAACAACAGGCTATTGTACAAAAGACTGTTTATTTTTCTTAAGAATTGAAAATGTCTGTCACTTATAACTGAAGGCCTGACCTGGTTACAAAATCACACCATGTGCATCTGGCATGAGGATCCCAACCATGCAGAAACTCCTTATTCCTGGACAAAGACACCATCTTGAGTAACCCTTTATTATTTTATATTAGGGAGCTCATTAACATTTTCTGTTCACTCCCTTGTGTCCTCACCCGAATCACATGTGCAGAATATCATGCATCCCAGAGTTAAGTACCCAATTTCTCATTTGACACAAGAAAACTCTGAATATCACTATGTCCCACTAGGGCTCTACTACATCACGTGTGATGAGACAGGTCAGAGCATATCAAGGCAAGCTGGCCAGCAAGGGCTGTCTTGAGAGAGTGGGAAAGGAAAGAAAACACTTCTTGGAATGTATCAAAGAACTGATCTACATTATAAAAATCCTAAAAAACTCCAACAAAACAAACAAGCAAAACCCATACAAAACCAACCAAACAAATAAAAGACTAACACACTCTTTTTTCCTTTTTGTTAGGTAAGTTTTATTCGAGATCTTTGGCTCCTCATGCAATTCACTACATCAGGAGTGAGGGGGTTTAAGGGTTTATTAAACTAGCCTAATAATATGGTTTCTGGAAGAGAAGGTTTCTGTTTCAAAAAAAAATCTCCTTCAGATCAAAAGAATAATGGTAAAGTAACTTTTCCTAATCATGCCAAATCAAGAGCAAGATTCCAGCAATAACAGAAATCAGACCAAAGTCATGCTGATTAAAAAAAAAATAGAAAAACTAGAGGAAACTGGGTAAAAAAAGAAGAGGATATGATTTCTAGGAATCATGAGAAATTCCAGTCATTTTTATAAATCTAACCTAAGACATTATAAAAAAAATAACAACAATTTTAAGCTCTACATGAAGACTGGAGGAATTCATACTCAAGGTAAAAGGCAAGACCCAGGAACTCACAAACGAAAAGTAAGCCATAAGTTTTCTTCATCTCCTGATTTGCCAGTTCTAATTAGGAACTGCAGTTCCAAGTAAGAAATGAGAAAAAAAAAGATTGGAAAAGGTAATAATTTAATTAGTATAGTAAAGAGAATTTTTAAAAATTGCACAGGAGGGGAGGGGAGTCTGTCTTCTGGTCAGATCACTCACAGTGTAAGTATACACTATATTGTTGTTTTGATAAAGGAGCAGTGGAAACTTGGTGCTAGAACAAGATGAGAACTATTTTATATGGTCCTTTTCCAAGGGAAAACTGCAAAGTTTTTTTGTAGGAATTTCTCCTATGAAGCATACAGATACTTCAAAAGTATGTACATTATATTTCAACCATGCACAATTGTTTTCAAGTATTTTGTGAACAGTTTTGCCTTTTCTTCATGTCATAAATTCCTACTTCATTGTAACTGCATATATATAAAAGATAAGAATCAACTAAAACATCTTTATATGAGCCACACAGTTTTTAACACTTTTACTTCCTAGAAAATTAAAGTATTTTGTTCATGACAGCCTTTTTTCTTGATACAGACTTTGTTCCAGAACAGAAGACTTTTGAAGGGCTTTGGAATTTTTCATGAAATGGAAAGTTTGCATCCTAATCAAAAGTGAGAGTTAAGGATTTGCTGTGCCCAGGGTATTCTGGATGTGGCAGTTTACTGGGCATAAGTGGTCAATTTGGGTATTTGGTATTCCAGTTTCCTGACATAATGTGAGCATATAATGTCTTTTTACTTCGAATGGATATGGTAAGAACAAAGTGGGAGTCACACAGAGAAAATTCTACTTGTTAAACTGCTGCAGGGGCACCACTGAGCGTGCTGGAATTGCACGAGGCAGTGGAACAGAGAGAAATCCAGTCCAGCTCTAAGGACCTGATGCCAAAAAGAGGGGATGGAGCCATGTCAGTGCTCCATATGGGCTAATGCATGGATGCCTTGGCAGGGCTGGTTAATCCAGGCAGAATTAATGTGGCCACCTCCTTTCTGATGTTTGAACTAGCTCTGTGGACAGCCCCATTGCACTGAGTTCTCCCCAGATTTGTGTGAGCAGTCCAATAACGCCTAAAGCAGCAGTGTTAGGAGCTGTCATAACAAGTTTCTTCTGCATTTTTAGGAACAGATAAGGAGCCCCCTTTATGCTTTGTAAGTCTATTAGTGAAAGTTCAAAAACTGTTTTGCAGCTGGTATGGGAGTATTTGAAGTGGACTTGACTAGTACAAAAAAAATTATTGTGCACCAAAAAAAAAAAAAAAACCTCTTGTTTTTATACTATTGCACTTTTACCTGAGGAGAGCAATATTTGAAAATGGCTGAGATCCTGAAATACAGAGATAATGTCTTTCAGGATGCACAGCCCCCAGATTAGTCCTGACAGAGAAGCATGCAATCCTAACTGCATGCAATACTCAGTGGATGAACAGCACAGCAATCAGAAGACAGGGCTGGCACACACAGCATCCCACTTTGATGAAAAGGTCTATTGCTGTGCTCTGTGCTAACTGCAATTTCCTAAAGGCTGGAATTTTTATGCTAGATAGATCACACTGTTAGAGTTCAGTTGGAAGGTTATAAAGTTCTGTGTTGCCAAGGCCACGTCATCATTCAATTGCTTTGCCATCTGCTGATATCTCTGTGTCTATGACAAGCCCAGGTGAATTCCTAAATATAGTAATGATCTAAAAACTTGTGGCCATGTTTCTTCAATGAGAGAAGGCTGAACCTAAACATTTTGGTAAAGAACATCATAACTGTGAATAAGTTAAAAAAATTACAGTGATAATAGTAACTGTGTGGCCTAATTTACAAAATAATCTAAATAAAATATAAAAATATTGAAAATTTTATCCCAGAATTCTTTTTCCTGCTGGCCTGCAATAGAATGTGGCATTTTAATATTGTGAAATAGTGACATAGCTTGTCTTAAAAAGGGGGAATGTAGACTGATATATGTATTTGAAGGACTTGAACATTCAGGAAGAAAACAACTGTTTACTCTCACTAACCAAAGTAAGAGGAAAATCTGTCTGCTCGTGGTTGTGAAAAGTGCAACTGGCTGTCTTAATTACCTAAAAATAGTCAATCTGAAGCTGTCAAAATCAGTCTTCATTTGACAGCACAATTAATTAATTGCATTACAGCATTCACTTCTGTTTTGTCCAGTACCTTCCCTGGAATGGTGGGGTGCTCCCTGCATTCCTACCACTTGAGAATGGCCTCTTGAGCTCCCTGCAGAGCCCTGTGCTTGTGGCCAGGCATTGAGGAAGCCAGACAGGGGAGAACTTCCCAAAGTGAGCGGATATACTTCACTCTGGGAAGAGGGGCAATGGCATAGAGCAACAAGACTGCCAGTTATAACTCTTCCCCTGTCAGCAGTTGCATTAATCATTTTGAGCCTTTCTGGAAGCCTGCTGAAGCCTATGGAAGCTCTCTTCATGAATTCATTGTTGTTTGGACTGGTGTCACTAAAGCACTTCCATGTCTTAAGCTCTCCTTGGAAGAATTTTAATGCTGTTTTATCAGATTATCTGCTTCACTTTTTCTTGGAAAAAATTAGGTGTGCCTTTTGCTGTGTTCTGTAAACTTCTTATATGAAATGAAATCGAGAATATTTATTTTTTAGGAAAGGAAATATGGTTATGAAACAACCCAAAACAGCTTCTGAGGTTTCTTTCTTGTTTTGTGATATAATTTATAACATTTTAAAATTTGCTTTAAGTTTGATTCCCAAAATTACACCTACTTTCATCTAAAAATTGCCATTATTCTATGGTTATTATTATATTGCAAAATTATTCACTCTGTTTCTGGTTAGAAAAGCTGGAATGAAATGATCTTTCAGAACAGTGTACCTTTTTGTGTTTCCAGTATTAACTAACCACTCAGGGTGTGATCTTTTTTAAATCGGAGGATTTTCTATTATACAGGAGTGGAAATATTTAGCTTTTCTCTCCCCTCTCAGAAAACAAACCACATCCTGGAAAAAGAAATGTTTTACACAGAATTTATACATGATAAGAAATTCATTCCACAAGTGGAGTAAGACCTTTTAAAGACCTTTATCTACCTCACAGAATAAATCTGATATGCCTTACAAACCATTATGTGATCTCTTCCTCTCATTGCATGCAGATGCAGCTCCCTCTCCTAAGTGCTAACACTGTAATTTCCATTCCAGTGATGAAATTGGGTGTGGAAGGGGAGAAGTTTATTCTAATGCACTTGTATATTATTACATACTGGATTGTAAAAATTTAACATTTAGTTTGCTTCTTCTAATAAGCTTTTCAAAGCGTAATAAATCTGAGTATCTTAAAACATCTGTTTGCTCTGGAAGATCAGTCAGTAGGGTTGGGCATCCTGCTGGTGGGGCTGCTGAGGCTGTTTAAAGAGCCTGCTTGATACTTGCCGTGCATGTTACAAAAGAGCTATTCTTTAGAAAACTTTTGATTTGCACAGCTTGCAAACACAGGATCTTGAGACTGAGCTTTATCTGTGCAAGCTGTTTCTCTAGAAGTTTTGGAAATTTTGTTAACAAAGTGTATCAGAGATGCTTGAAAGGCAAGACCCTATTAGCAATATAAGATTTAAAAAAAAAATCACACCGCCTTTCTTTTGTGCTGTGTCTGAATGGGGCTCCTGGCACTTCTGGCTAAGGGGCATCTTGCCAGGTGCAGAAGGTTCAGCAGGGATGGCCCTCAACACACAACTGCTGTGCACCCCCAGAGAACTTACATTCTGGCAAGCACTGCTCGGGGCAGATACCAGTTTCATTTATTTCTGCATTGCAAAACCACCTGCTCTAAAGCAACCTTAAAGTGCCTCTTCTTGTTTTTTCACTCCTATGTGGTGATGAAATTCAATGTGATGCAGTAGTCAGTAAGGCAAACTTAATCCAGCAAAGAGATTCCATAACAAAATCTTTCCGAGGCCAACCACTCACACTGTAAAGCCCCTCTGGAGCTGCCTGATGATACAAATCAGTTATGGCAGAGCAGACACTGCTGACCATGGAGTTTCTACCCAGAGCATCTGCAGCATTTTGCCTCCCTGGCTCTGCTTAAGTAGACAATGCGATGTGATGGAAACCAGTTTTGTGAACATAAAGAGTGAAGCTTACAATTTTTTGGAGTTCCTATGGGCATTCACACAAAGGAAAAAAATTAATAAGACAATTTCAAACTTTTCATTTTTCCAAAATTATGTGTATTGCTTGTCAGAAAACTTGCACACTTAATATCATGGAAGCAATTCCCACAGCTTATTGTTTTGTATTTCTGGGTCAAAATCAGTACAAATTTTGTAAAACCAATAAGAAAGAGAAATAAAGCATCTTGTCACATATTTGTATTATAAAACATTCTTCCTATGTTTTTTAATGCATAAAGGTGACATTTTGATGATCTTATGGAGGGCTATGGGGCCACCTTTATTTTCATTTCTTTGTTTTGGTGGTGCTTTTAAATGTTGTATCTAAAAACTCTTCATGTGAATTCTAGAAATTTGTGAATTAAAGGACAATCAAATATTTCTGAAGTTGAACAGTACCAGTTAAGATACATAAAAAAAGTTTGGGAAAGGTTTAATTCACAGCACTGTGAAGGTTAAATAATGCACTTGTTTATCTAAAAGAAAATTATCCTATTTTGCTAAACTTACCAAGATAAAGTATGCTACATAGGAAAAGATGTGTTACCAGGGAACTGTAGTGGATGTCTGGTAGAACCTAACTCCACTGATTTCTGCTGTGTGGCAGTGGAGTGAGTTAAAGTGGATTTGGAGATGTCCTGAGCTCTACCACAGTAAATAAAAATACCAGAATCCTGCAACTTCCTCTACATTTCCCTACTTTCACTGTGTTCCAGAGCAAGTGAGAGATAGTGAAAAGTGGGGTTCAAAATGATAGTAGGAACAACACAAACTTTATCATTAGGATAACAGTGAAAACAGGCTTGCTTGACTTGCCTAGCAGAACTTGTACAAACACCTACCAAAACAATTACTGCAAGCTGCTTTTTATCTGGACTCTGTTGAAACAGAGACAAGAGAAAGGCAGATGGATACAAATAAAGCAAATCAATATTTCAGGATTTTCAATACGAGTATCCTAAATCAGTTCCCGAATATCAGTAGTAAAAGAAAACAACACCTTATCAGAATCAATGGGATGTAGCAGATTGTTTTTCAAACTAGAATGGCTCTTGGGCTGTTTTCATGAATTTAAATCCCATTATCAATGTGGATGCTATGATTTTTCTTGTTGGCTTATATTCGTACATAACTTGAATGTATATATTTGAGAAATTTCCTTTTCTCAAGGAAGGGAAACAAGCCTGTTTCTTTTCTCTTATACCAAGCAGATCAATAGATACACTGAATAAAGCTTGTGTGAAAAGAGAATCAGCCCTGATTTTCAACAATACTTACAGCTATAGACACACTAGCTGCAGGAAATCTGCCTCTTTGACTCCTCAATTCTAGTCTCTAATACACTCTCTCTGATGGCACCATGACAATTTTCTGAAGTAGATCCCTGAGACCTTGGGTCATTAGGTTTACTTTACTTTGTATGGCTTGTCTCAAATGTGAATTCAGGTTGTTTCTCAGGTGTACCACCTACTCCTCCAGAGGAGCAGTGAGCTACCATGGCAGCTGAAACACTTCCCATCCCAGTGAAGCTTACTGAAAAATGTTCCCCTGACATGTATCACCTATTTAATCAGTCAGGGAATGTTGTGAGGAACGAGCCTTCTGAGATTATTTCTGTTTAGGAATAAAATGATAAAGCATTTTTTCCTTGTGCTGCTTCCAATTGGAAATACCATAAGGAAGCATGATTCTTATTATATTTCCTATTTGTCTAAGTGTATTTCCATGCCAAGGGAACAGCTGAATCAAAAAGCAGGCAATACCCCAGAGTTTTGATGCAAGCAAATGGCAAGTAAGAGCAAATTACTAATCTTCTTCAACTTTTTTTCTTTCCCCCTCAAAATAGAAAACAGAATTATAGCTTAGGAAGACTCTAGAAAGCCTTATTCATTTTTTCTGACAACAATCTCCTAACTCACTTACGTAAATATGAACACTTTATGCTTTCTAACATAGTTCATTGAAATGGAAAACCCAGACTCTGACTGATGATAACTTGCCCTGTCCTTGTGTATTTGCTGTAAGACTCAGTATGATGTTATGTTATTTCACCTTTTCTTTTGTCTTGACTTAAAAAAAACTTTTTCCTCATGTAACCAGTATGAGTAGAGCAAAGCTCTTCTATCATGCACCAAAGTATAAACTATTCTTCAAGCAACATTTTACCCCAGGGCATGGAAGGGAAAGGGAGCATCTCTTGGCTCCCTGATGTTCCCATGATGGATACAGCCTGGGCTCCCTCCTCATCCAGGCAGGACTGACAGCAACAGAGGTAAACATCTCTACAGGAAAAGTGGTGCTTCTGTGTGTGGACAGTGTCAATGTGTTCTTCTTGGCACTTGTGCCTCATCAGGGTTATCACAAAATGCCAGATGAACACACAACCATGAATTCAGGAAGCTGACATTGCATGCACTATGGATGCTCTAAAGTTTTGGGGTTTTTTCCCCCAATGAATGATTTCTAACTAAAAATGTCAAAATTGCTGTCCTTTCTGAGTCTGTCTCTGGTTAGAGAGAGACACACCTTTTTCACTCCAGGTAATTTCTGATTCAGCTTCAAAAATCAAAGAAAAACACTTCCATTGCCACATAAAGAAGATTTTGAGTTTTGCACAATCAGGGTTTGTTTTGGGGACTGGTGGTGGGCAGAGGGGGAAGAATGTTTTCCTGTATGAAGGTCATGAAATTACCTCTATGTCACAATGTTATTTTATGTCTTTAATACTAAAGATATTTGTTGCTTGCAAAGGGCTATTTTCCATGTTCTCTTTCTCATATTCCCTAGTGATGAAAATAATAAGGTTGTTAAATAGGTATAATGCAATATTCTTTTCTTTTCAGTAGTTGGACAGTAATTCTTTTTTTCTTTTCAGTAGTTGGACAGTAATTCTTTTTTTTTACCAAGATGATTTTTCTGGACAGTATTTTAAAAATGACAACATTTTCCTGCATAAAGATTGTGCTTGAAAAAGCCAGTTTTACGAAACAATAAGTACCTAACAAAAGGAGAAACTGAGGCGGAGGGCAATATAGGATTTGTAATTAATTTGTCTCAGTGACAAAATCTTAAATTCTTTCTGACTTAATCAGGGTTCAGACATGAATTTGTTACAGAGAAACCAACAGAATAATTTGAATAATTTTTTTTAATTAAAAGGAGTATCAAAATACTGAATGATAAAATGCCAGGAATAATTATGATTGCAATAACAGTGTCTACAAATTTTACAATAGTAGAACCCTGAATACTTTGTCTCTTTTAGATGTTCTTATAGTTAAAAACAATGTGTATACCAACAATCCTTTTTATTACATTTTAAGATTCTGGTATGGGAGAAAAAAAAAAAAAAAAAAAAAAAAAGAAAAAGCAAAAGTAACTTGTCACTTAGTAATTCATGTGGAAAGAGACCTAGCCTACAAGAGGACATTATTGTCAGCTGAATGAAAGAGATTAAATTGATAAGAAAGAATAGAGGTCTGCTTCCTTCATTGTCTTGGAAAATACATTTGTTAGGCAGCTTTCCAACACAGAAAAGAGAATAAGACACTTCCTAGGACAGAAAGATTAGTAGTCGGAATAGCAGTCTTTCATGATAAACAAACCACATCTTTTTACCCTTTTAGGATTTGAGAATTGCTCTCCAATTATACTTCCCTTTTATGAAGATGTGAACATGACTGCAATGGTAAATTAAAGAAGACCTACACTTTAACATGAGGCTTTTCATTTAGTTGCTTTACTATCTGTTAACCACACTCGTGTTTTAGTGGTAGATGCTTAGCTCTCACTCAGTGACAAATGTGCTTTCTTAGGCAGTCTCATATTTCTGTGACTACTGGTATTGGTAAGATTCTGCTCCATATAAAAACATGATGTAAGCAGCTACTGCTGAGGATATGACTTTCAATTAATTGGTTAAAGGAGATGAGCTCAATTCCTTGATCAAAGACTCTAAGCATCATGTACTCAATGGGCTTTCAAATGCATAAGGGATAGCAGTTTATGAAAGCAGTTTTCCATGCAGGCCTCAGTATAAAAGAAGCACTTGGTTAACAAAAAATATATACAGGGAGAAAGGATCACAATAAAACAAGCTGTTGTTTCTTCAAAGAAATAGTTTAATGGAAAAGGCCATTATCAGTTAAATAACTTTGTGATAATATGGCAGTGTTTCATATATCACAGACTTTTCTCCAGTTTAAAAGTTTGAACAAAAGCCAAATCTTTCTATTTATTGTAATGGGCTTCAAATAAGGTCTCATATATTTAAACAATGCATTTTATATAATTAGCCATCTCCAGATAATTCCTGAATTACAGTCAATGCATGTATCTCTACCCAATTCTGACCTTACTGCCAGCAGAAATTACTCAGGTATATCTGTTATTGTTTCTCCTACCTCCTGTGTGGATGAACACCTTCATGTGTGCCTTCTAAGGCCTGGTAGTAAGTTATGGAATTGATAATGAGTAAAAAAAATACAGTATCAGTTTGTTTCAAATTCATAAAAGAAGCTGATATACAATACATTTCCTTGTAGTTGCAGGAATATAATTGTCATATATTTCTGCTCTCTGAGTAATTAGAATGGACAAAGTGATGTTTGTTATAGAGGAGCATATCTACTTATACTGGTATCCTTCCTCCAAATTCTTTATATCATTGTGGAAAAAAAATTATTATCAAACATATTCCTCATTGTAGACAATGAGGTTTCTACCCCACATATCTTGTACTACTAGAATAAACCTAACCTAAGTGGTGATGATATCAAAATGATTATAGTCACTTGCTTGGTGTGTGGGACAACCTTAATAGGGGTGTTGATCATTAAAAGTCTGTCAGTAAGGACCACCAAAATCTTTTCAGAAAAAAAAAAAAAAAAAAAAAAAAAGGGATAGATACTTGCTGTTTCAGAAAGCTAGCCAAATTCAGAGTATGATCTTGCTGATATATGTCTTGGCCAAAATTCCTTCCTCTTGGTAACTTAAGGTTACTCTGTATAGCATAAATCAGCATGACATTAGGCCTACTGGAATTCACTCAATTATTAGTTGAGAATTGAGTTTAAACAGGATGACCAATGCATATCTCTGCATGATACTGCGTACCTAGGCAAATTTATTTAATCTGTATGACTGAAACAATTAGGTATAAATTGGTCAAGAACACATTTAAGCTGGAAAACAGAACTTACCTCTTTAACAAAAACATGAATCATCTATGAAGATTATTCTCTCTTATGGGGAAAGGCTGAGGGAGTTGGGCCTCCTCAGCATCAAGAGAACACAGAGAGCAGATCTCATCAATGCACACAAATATCTGCAAGGTGGGTGTCAAGAGAATGTGCCAGCCTCCTTTTGGTGGTACCAAGCAAGAGGGCAAAGGGCAATAGTCACAAATTGAAATACAGGAAGTTCCATCTAAATGTAAGGAAAAACTTCTTTCCTTTGAAGGAGACAGAAGAGTGTAAAAGACTGCTCAGAGTGGTTGTGAAGCTTCCTTCTCTGGAGATATTTGAAACACTCCTGACTATGATCCTGTGCAACCTGTTCTAGGTGAACCTGCTTTAGCAGGGGGGTCTGACTACATGATCTCCAGAGCCCCCTTCCAACCCCAAGCATTTCATGATTCTCTGAATATGAGAAGGAGCCACAAGGGCAGGAAATCTTAGGTTTTTCTCAGTTTCATGAAATTGGTGGAAGGGGTTATTAGACCTGGCTGAATGTGACTGGACTGCATTAAATTTAGGGCTCCAGGCACTTTTCCTTGTTGGGTTAGCAGTGTCAGTTTGAAGCACCCACACCCTGATCTGTGTACTTTGCCCATCTTCCCAGCAGTGAGAAATGTTTGCTCCACACCACCACCCACTGTATTTGCTTATACTACCTTGCATATATATCTCAGTAATCCTTTGGGAAAGAACCAAAGTGCTCTAATGTGCTTTTTCTGTCATGCTGATTAGAGAGTGATCTTTAACAGACTCGAGGTGAGCATAACTCGAGGCCCTTCAAATCCTGTGGTACAAGGAAAAGCTCCAGGTGATGGATAGTGTACTGCAGTGAAGATGGTCTATGTATCTTCTCCCATATGCAAGTAAATTTTGTGTTGCTGCTGTATCATATGTGGATCAATGGAGTTCAGTATGTTAACACGCCAAAAACTATCCTGAAAACTGCAGGAGTAATGTCCTGGTGACACCAACCACTGCAGCACTTTTGTTCCTGGTTGCTGCTGAAATGCATGCTTATCAAAGCTGACCAAGTTTCTCCCTCTGAGTGTCTCTGTGGTGCAACATCCAGGATGACCATGGCCTTCAAGGGCAGCCAGCCATCCCTGGGACCCTCAGTAACCTCTCACATGTGCAAGGACCTCTTTCACACTCAATGCACAGCTCTAGCGCTCCAGACTTGTTGCATATGCAACAATAAAACCTTTTTAAAAAAAAGCACGTTAATTTTATAGATATTCTTAGTAGGAATACAAGGATTTGTAGTCCTCTGAAGCTGTAATTGATCCTGTCCTTTGTGGTGGAACTTCCTTGACTTAATTTTAAAGACATAAAGGGCTGATGGCCATATCTGAATAAGGGACTTCAGGATCTATTAACAGCTAATGGAGAGGAATGGGCACTTTTAGAGTACAATTCATCTGACCTGTTTTGCACACCACTATTTTACACAACCTGTCCTGAGTGTTTCACATATGTGAACTAAAAGGAACAGGGTTTTAAATACTGAGACTGCCACTGCCTCTTCCAGCGAGAGCACACAGGGCATTACAAAAGCTACCTGGCTCTCGGTGCATCCTGTATTAATGACTTGGTAGATGGGATGCCAGGGAGAAAATTTTGCATGCAATTATTTGTTTGGTAAGCTCAAAAAACCCCAGAGGCTTTTGTTTGGTTTCCACTTTTTTTCCCAGCAAGTCTTTTCTTTTAAACCTGTTTGAAGAATGGAAAGAATACACAAAGTAAGTGTATTGGTAGTAGACCTTGGTATTAGATTTGCAGCATCTTTTGCAAGTTAGTTTTTGAATAAATGGAGACACATTAAGGTTAAGGGTTAATCTTCAAAAGGCACTGCTGGAACACCAAATACTGAATATTGAACAACAGGTAGCTCAAGATGCACAGTCAAAATTGGAGGCAATCTTACTTGAAAATAGCTTTTTGAAATGTGTTCTATATGCTTCTTTTTTTTTTTTTTAATGTATGGAATAATACTTACCTCATGTGCAGTAAATTATATTCTTGCCAACACACAATAGGTTTGTGGCAAAGATGGGGATAAAATCATGGACTGAAAAATTATGCTTTAACAGTAGCTGCACTCCACTTCTTTTCTAACCTCAAGCTTTGGCTTTAACCATTGTTACTTTGGGATTTACTGTAGTTTTTCTCTACCATTAAAGAGCAGATTATTTCAAAAATACCTTTTATTCAAACTAAATTGACTTTCAAAAGGAGCTTAAACTTGCTCATATGAGCAGTTTCCTTTTGTTTCTGTTTTTCACACTTGTCTCAACACACTTCCAGCCATCCTGATTTGAAAGCAGCAGATACAGGTCTCTTGGCTTATGTAAAGGTACTCGTTTACCAAAATATATAAATATTTATGTAAAAATACAAATTGGATAGGAGAACACCTAGCTCTGATTCAACTGTTTATGACTTTAGTGTACATCTCTTTTATTGACCTTTGTAGACACACTATGACATGATTTGCTAATGGGGACATAAGAAAGGATCCTGTATTAAATTTCATTGCCCACTCTGTCACTAATGTGACAGGAGACCTTGGGCAATCCCCATGAGTTCTCTTGCTAGTCTTTCTGTATATTTTCTATCTTGTATATTGTCTGTAATTCTGCAGAAACATAGACCCACAAGTAGTTTATTCATTGAGTAATTCAATTTTAAGTGTTTACAGTTTGAGCAGATAATTTTGTAGGGCGTAGATGGGTGCTTCATAATGGTTTATGTGTAGTACAGAGCAGTAGGAGCCTAATCTTGACAGAACTTACACACTTTCATCATCCTGATACTAAACAATTTTCAACAGGCATAAATTGCTATAAACTGGATAGAATTACACTGATTTTCTATTATCTTATGTGCCAAAGTGGACATCTTATTCTGTAGGAAGGCATGTCAGCATAGAGTTTCCATATTAGTTGCATATCTGGATTTGCACTGCTGAAAATGATGCAAGCTCCTAAATATCCTTTCTGGGTTTTTTAAATTTCAGCATTCCCATTGCATCTTTTCATCTTCCGTTTTTCCTCTGCAAAATATGCTTTGTCCTGCCTCTATGGCAGCACCTCATTTGTAGATGTGCAGGTATTATGCCACCTCTTAGGTAGAATTATGTTGCTACTATCACTGAGGAACTTAAGAAATAATGTTCTGTCGTGATAAAAAAGGAGTATATGTTTACTGTATATTGTGCAAAATATAATCTTCCAGCAGAAATTCTGTGCCATCATAAATTCTGACTCTCATCATAAATTTTTTTAAGCCTGGTTCTAGGAATAAGCAAGTATGCAGTTACTCATGGCAACATGGTTCTTCTACAAAAAGAGCTAAAGCTCTGTTGTCTTCTTTGCTCAGC
Organism: Onychostruthus taczanowskii; assembly: GCF_017590055.1. NCBI lineage: Eukaryota > Metazoa > Chordata > Aves > Passeriformes > Passeridae > Onychostruthus > Onychostruthus taczanowskii. The sequence goes on from NW_024504566.1 coordinate 2,493,586, forward strand.
TCTGAAGCCACTCTTGCTGTCACATTCATGGGGAATGGGACCTGAGAAATGACAAATACTCACTTTGAGTAGTCTCTTCCAGGAGCAGATGTTGCCTTTCCTGCCATTTCTATTCCTTCTGCAGTCATATGAGAAACATAGAGAGCTCTCTGGGGTGTGTCCTGGCGTTATATCTCAGCTGTCTCCTGCTGTACCAAGTACCACCTCAGTCTAAGTCACAGACATCCTAAGGACTAGCTTCAAAATTAAGATTATGTACTCAACTGAGAAATTCTGAGATTAATATTTGAAGGTAATTGGGACTTTTTTTGCTACATAAGTTACATACTGACAATATATTGGCTTTTCAACAAATAATTACAAAACAAAAACAAGAGGTTTTATGAAAGCTTTTTGTGGTCATCAAGTGAAGTTCAATATAGAGAGAATAAAAAGTTACTTAAAAGGTCAGAACTTTAAAAACTCTAGTAAAATGACATTAAATTGCCCATTTTTGATATATACAAGCGTTATTTTAAATATCGATATATACAAAAACTCACTGATTAGTTCTAACTCTAAATTCCCAAGTTTTACGTCTTATTAGTTTCTTTCCAGTATTAGTATTTTGGAAGTTATCTTACTTACCCTTCCATACATTTATGCAGTGAGGTCTGATGCTAATAAAAGTCGCATATACCATGTGCAGATTAGAACTCACTTATCTAAAGACTTCAATTTGAGCATGAAATGCAGTGAGAGCAAATATGGGATGCATTAGGGATTTTGAGACTTTGCAAAGAGTAAGAATATGGTATTGGGATTTTCTTAACTGATAGGCAAGGAAATCTAGCTATCACACAGTGATGTCAGGATGATATTGCTGTGAACTGGGAACACAGTAGGATTTTCTTCCAGGTTGTCAGAGGAGGGTGGGGGAAGGGTTTGTCCCTGTGGTATACATTCATTTATTGACTACAGTCACAGTTATTTTCTTCAGCCAGCATGATCTGAAATGCATGTACAAAAGCATATAGGTATTGGAATTTTCAACTCAAATCAGAATCCTAATTAACTGTAAATCGTAAAGCCAGTAGCCTGAGGTATATTAAAATGAGAACTGTGTACATGAAAGGCTGCACATGCCCCAAAATGTAAGTATTTCCTACAAATTCACTGCATCAGCTTCCATGACTGTAATTCTGTTCCTGAGGGATATACAAGTAGAGTTAACTGAAAACAAATATGAGTGTGCAACTCATAGAACAAGTCATTTTATGGAGACATTAAAAATCACTGACATAAGGAAAGACAACATAAAATATTTGTACTTAAGGTAAGAATATGACATTAAAGCCAGAAGTGAACTTAGTCCATTGTACTTCATCAAATGCCTCTTTAATCTCTAAATGTGTGTGATTATAAAGACATTAATTTCAAGGGAAAACCACATCAGTAAAGCACTGCTGAAACACCTGGCACAATTGAATTTCACGCAGCACCAAACGTGAAGGCAAGGAGATGAAGTTACGAAACACATTGAACAGAACTGACACAGAGGACACCGTTCTATCAGATACATAAAAGGTTCTGGTTATAAAGACCCAGTCCTGCTTAGGGCAACAGGGGTTACGTTGCCTTTAATAGGAGCAGAATCAAGCTGTAAAGGGATATTTGGTCTGTCCTTTGGTGTTCAGGAGCAAACAACAAAACAGAAGTTGCAGAGCCCTTGAGCCTGAGGACCCTCTGCTCTGTATCGTTATTACCATTTCGTGGGGCCAAGTTATCCTGTGATCTTTATTTGAATAACAGCTGGATCCTTCCCCTTGGCACATGCTGAGGCCAGGGTTTGAATACAAGCTAAGGTGTTCCCTCAGCTACTCCTTCACTCTACCCTTTCCTAAGAGGTGTAACCTTTTCAATAAATTGATCACACTCAGCAAGCTCTATGTCTAGATTGTAAATTATATTGAACACACACTATTTCCTAAAATAATTTTGAGGATTGGCTAAAACACCTTTGAAATGCCAATTGACCTTTTTGGCTTGGTATAATTGAAAGGAATTTGCTGCTTTCTCTTTTCTCCTTATGGAAGACAGACTTCAATAGTAAAGAAAGTCTGTTATGAAAATTGCAAAACATATAATTGGAACAAGAAAAATTCCTACAATATGAATTAAAGAGGTGACAAGAAGAATGTCAGCAGTGGTTTAACATTCAAACACCAACCTTCATTAATTCCCCCTCATTAAACAATGTTTATGCAATAAATAATGGTTAAAAAAGGGTCAGGAAAAGTAGAACTAAGGCGGATTAAGGAAGATATGAATGTTTGGGAGGATCTTGGGAGCACCTTGAGGTTAGACACAGTAAATATATTGCAAAAACAATACTGAATCTAACACTAATCATACACATCTCAAGCTGGAAGGATCCATTAGAATCATCAAGTTCAATTCCTAAATACACAGCCATTCTGGATACTCACATATTCAATATTCTGAATATTGAAGAATACTGTAGGACCCACTGTTGAAGTTGCAAAACTTAGCCCAATTTATAGTGACTGTGAAGCTGGTGCTGCAATTTAAATCTGTTTCTCCCTCTCAGAAAAGCTCAGTAGCGCCCATGAAAGGAGGAACAAATACCACCTACGTATACACTGACTGAACGTGTTTATCTGAATCTGTCAACTGCATCAGAAATCAAGTTGCTAAATGCTGTGTTCAAAAAATTTTTGTGGATTTGTGACATTTCTTGGAAGGCTTTAGATCCATAAAGAAATGAATAAATTATAAGAAGAGATAATTATGGTATTTTCATCTCTGACAGATATAATTTTACTCCATAAACACTGAAAAGGAAGCTGCTGTTTTTCTCAGACCAACACTCCTAGATTTAAGAGGAAAAAAAAGAAAAAAGAAAAAGGAACATGTCTTTGCTGAAAAATGACATATTTAGTAAATATTGTCCATGGTAATTTTTCCTTTGGGAGCACAACAGAAACATGTTTCAGATACTGTAACTACTGTATATTCAGAGTGTATGAGCACTGTATATTCAGAGTAGATGATAATCTCTGTAATGTTTCTTATGAAGCTCCTTGTGGAGTCTCAAATGTAATTTTAATGGTATCCTGGAGAAAAAAAAAATAAAGAAGTTATAACTCTCAAATTGGATTCCAGAGATAAGGTTAGTTACTGAGGGTACAATTTACATCAGGTGAATTTAGCTGGCTAACATGCATGTATCTAATTTAGGCTCCCTTTGCAGTCCATCAAGGGAAGAATATGCCTCCAAAGGGAGGGCAATTCCACTCATTCTGACCACAGTTTTAAGACTGGATGAAGCCCCGACAACCAGAGAGGAAAAACAATAAGAATAGCAACCTGAATTCCAGGAAGGAAACACAGGGAAAGTGTATTGGATCTAGACTGATAGTGCATATTTGCACATAAAAACAGATTAATAAAATGGGAAATTTCCAAACGTCTCTAAGGATTTCCCCCACATCTGCTGGAAATCACTAGGAGATGGCTCCACATTGAATGTTTCAGTCTGAGGCTTCAAATCATCCCTGTATATTTGTTCAGCGAATCCTGTAGCATACATGTAAATCTTCAAGCTTAAATCCCATTAACATCAAAGGGATGTAAGCATGCACTTAAATGTTTTGCTGAACTGCTACCCTTGGCCTTACTCCAGCAAAACATGTAAGCGTATGCTTAACTTTAAGAATGTTAACCCTGTTAACTTCTATAGAGTTGATTTTCTACAGTTTCCTGAAGTAAAACACACATTTCAATGCTTTGCCAAGTCACTATCTTAATAAAGATGCAATGCCTGTATCTTATCAGCATTACAAGCCTCAGCTAAATTAGTCATATTTAAGCACAAAGGGTAGAGCTATGTATGCTGTGAGGAGAAGAAATCCGTTAGGAATGCCTAACCAAATGGTAAATACTGAAAACTAAGTACATAAAAAAATGGATTCCAAAATCATATAAACCGAATTAAAGCCTTGGTTCATCCAGGACTCAGGCACTTGATGTGCTTTAAGCACATTGCAGTTCATGCCTACATTTAGGCATGTGCTTAAGCACCATGATGAACTGCTCCATCAGTGTACACCTTCCCTTTTATACGTTAGCTAAAGTAAAATCCTCTGGCTTTTGTACATCACATTTCTTTGGCTAAGATATGAGACAAACTGCTCTAGTCTGATGCTCATATGTGCACAATAAATCCAGACATAAAAATCAATATAAACATTTAAACCTGAAAGGCTGTAGAAGTGCCATTGGAAAAAGTCAAATGTTAAAAAAAAAAATGAATCTCACAAAACTATGAGTTTGCTGTAACAGGCAAAGAATTGCTCATGTTCATCTGTGTTCATATACTTTTCACAGGCAAAAGCTTTGCTAAAATAAGTGGTATTTTTAATGTATATTTCTAGATTTTTCACGTTTACACATTGCTATGCAAATGAAGTTTTATACGACTGTATAACCTGCAGTATGCCACACAAGCAAGTTACTTTTTCTTCATAGATTTTGAATTTTATTGTAGTGCGATTCACTTAAAAATTAGGCAAATATAACATGTTGAGTACAATGATTAATGATGTATGTATTTACAAAATAGTCACAGGGCTATGTTTTGTTTATGCATGATGGCACCCTGTTTGCTAAACATATCATAGGTTTCTGTTACAGTAATGATGCATCCTTCCTGGGCTATTAATCTAAACTGCAAAGTACATGTATATTTAATAATCATCAGAAAGTCTGTAAGACTTATTTACATTTTCTATCCATCCTGCAGCTTTAAAGATCTTCTAATATTGGTCACCAATCCTATACTATCACAGTGCTTTAATATATGCAAAAAAGATTAAACAACAGTATGGGATGAGTGAAATCAGGTTTCAAAATGCCAATGAGGATATTGTGCCCTTAAACTGATATTCTTAACCAAAGTTATTTTTCATCTTCGACAGTGCAGTGAACTGAAGTCATCATATTTAAAATATTTGAAGAGGTGAATATCATATAGTGATGTGTAATGGCATTTCTTCCAGTAATCTGAACATCAAACCATAAGAACAAAGAAAAAAAAAAACCCAGGAAAATTAGCAAATTGATCATAATAGCAGTCCCTTACAAATAAATTTGGCATTTATTTGAAAAATTAGTTAATAGAAACTTACAATATGTAGTGTTATTTTCATCACTTGTAACATATGCTTAGAAACTGATAAATATTTATCTTCCTTTCATTATAATAATTCACTACTCAGAAGAAAACTGCAATTTCTTCAGCTATATTTTCTCCATCCATATGGCATGCTATAAGAAACATCATTTGTAAAAAAATATTTTATTATTAACAGGAATCTGATAAAAAATAAAACTAGGGAAAAATAGGAAAATAAATTTGTAAAAACATCTGAAAGAAAAAAAGCACAGATGTTATAACATCATCATTTAAAATCTATGAAATGAAATGTATTTTTAAAGACAAAGTTAATGCCTCCCTTTGAAATCCTCATGTTAAAATCAAAAACACAACTTTAATGGAAGACAGACATAGGTACTGTATGAAGAATTACAGCTTAGAAAATTAATAAAAATAGTATCTAAAACAGTATTAGTAAGATATGAAGCTCATTCATTAATGGTCTCTGTGATAATATATCACTGAAAATGTTGCATGAAGGACAGTCTTTGATAGGATTATGTACAGTATAATAGCAAGATATTGAAATTAAAATCCACTGAGAAGATACATCTTGTGAACTGAAGGGTAAGAAGATAATAATGGTGACATTAATAATAATAAATAACAAGTATAAAATGATTCACATAAATAGAATTTCCATCAGCTACCATTATTATAATTATGAGAATGATCAAGTAATAATCTACAGTAAATAGCTAATTTTTATTGATTCACTGTTTAATTTCTTTTTTTAAAGGGCTTTAGAATTGCTGTCAATAACAATAACGTGTACATGAAGAAAAGTTATGTAGAGAATAAATGGTAAAAACAGTCTTGTGTAATCTGTTTCTAAAGAATATTTTGGAGAAATTTATGTTGTTTGGTGATAGAAAAGAAAAATCCTTAAAATAATTTCTCCATCTATTTAATGAGTGCTGTCAGTTTTCTTCAGCAGATGCTTATTAGGGTTCCAGAGGCATACTGGGAAAATGTAGAAAGTTTAGTATCTTAAAGTTTAGAGGTTTTTTATTTGTGCTTCTCTGTAAGATGTCATCAGTGGCATCTATAAAGAAAGAACAGGCTGTCTGACTCTACAAAAGCCAACAGCAAAATTAGCACAAAAGGCAATAAGATGTTCAAGGCAGAGGCTGAATAGGAGAAATTCTAAGGAACTAACTGTAATGCTGAGCATATATATTCTGGAGCTTAGCATATGTGTACCAAACAAACCTGCATGACAGCAAGGTGTAGCTCAAATGGTAGGACAGGCAAAAGGACAGAACCTTATATGAGCATTTGAAGTGATGATCATACAATGCCATTGAACATCCAATTTCAACTGCTTTTGAATTCATAGAATAGAGAATAGCTTGTGCTATGCCCTAAAAAACCCCAAATAATGTAGTCCCAAGAGAAGGTCTACATTTTAATTCATAAAAATTTTCTCTTTAGTTTTTTACTATATTCATTTTCATAGCAGTGTCTTTTGAGAATCACTAATGTAGATGGCCTTTGATCAGCCACATATGAGTATTTTTATAGTCTGTTTTCTTTCAAATTAAGAGGGATGTTGGATAATATCAACCTTCATTGTACACCATGATTTTACTTTTGCCTTGCATGTTGCTGTTTGAGTTTTGCGGGCCACTGGTCAAGAAATTGTTGCACATAGTTGAGTTTTATAAGAGGGTTAGCAGAGGGTTCTTCTTGTCAGCAGCATCTGCCTCAAACTAAATATGTTCTAATACAGAACAGTATTGTTTTCACTATGTAATGCAGAACATATTTCAAACTTTTCCCTTTTCCTTAAAGAGAAGAAGCAACTGGGGGAAAAAAATCGAAAGAAATGTCAGGTTGACTATGGGAAAACAGCAGAAACACAGTGTGGGTCTCTCTCCTTCTGAGAGTTTAAATTCATGTCCTTCTCATAATGGCACATGGCCATAATGACATAAAGAACAGAGCAAGCAATGACTGTTGCACTCCAGATATTCAATGTCTAATGAGCTATGTTATGCCTCCATGGCTATGAATTCAAAAATCAGAAGTCTGGCTAAAAATCTGGCCATCATACTGTCATTATGTCAGTTAGATAGGAAACATATAAAAGGTTCCTACTTAAGTGGGAAAAACTGGCAATAATTTGAAATGTTTGATACTCTCATAAGTGAAGTAAGAGGACACCTCACCCTGAGGGCAGATGTCAATGCTATGATACACACGTGGGAAAAAGAAAAATGTTCTTATTGGCATGAAAAAAACAACACAAAATATGTAGCAGTATTTTTCTTTTAAGGAGAGTAGATATTCTCCCACTGTATCCATTCCCAGGAGGGGACAATTGGCACATGATGCCAAGTCCTGGGAGAAGACAGAGGGGATTCTGTGTGCAGAGAGAGAGAAAAGATCTGACTTACACAGCTAAAAAGCGAAATGGGTACCTGGAATAAAAGCTGTGTGTGTCTGTAGATATATATATATATCTGTATGTAAGCAAGAACATATTAGAATGTGTATTTATACGTGGTATAATAGTAGTAAGATAGGAACTTTGTGAAATTAACAAGTTATATAATTAAAAGCAATAAATAAAATTTTGGTTTTGAAAAAATGATCCATAAAATTCTTGAGGTATTTTTAGCGATGCTCAGGATCAGATTACTTAGGTGAATTACAAGAAACACCACAGTAACATTGCAATGGATAAAACATTGCAAAGAACAGAAAATTCTATGTATGACTTTCAGTGCACAAACCAACTGCTGTTGAGACAGGAATTTCCCTTTGGGGATTCATGCTCATTCATCCTAACACTATTTGTTTGGAGCTTCTCAAACCTGTTAATACATGTAGTATTAACCCCTCCTGGAAACTGGATCACCAAAACCTTGACTATTTTTCTTAGCCATTATTAATAGAACTAATATTATTCATACAATGGTTTGGGTGGGAAGGATTCTTCAAGATCAGCTATTTCCAACCTCCCATGTCAAAGACAGGGATATCTTCCCCTGGACCAGGTTGCTCAGAGCCCCATCCAACCTGGCCTTGAACACTTCCAGGAATGGGACAGCCACAGCCTCCCTGGGCAACCTGCTCCAGTATCTGACCACCCTCACAGTGAGGAACTTCTTCCCAATACCTAATCTACCTTTTAAAGCATTCCCCCTCGTCATGTCATTACATGCCCTTGTCAAAAGTCCCTCTCCAGCTCTCTTGGTGCTCTCCCTTTAGGTGCTGGAATGCTGCTCTAAGGTCTCCATGGAGCCCTATCTTCTCCAGGCTGAACAACCCCAAATTTCTCAGCCTGTTTTCCTAAGAGAGGTACTCCTGTCCTCTGAGCATCTTTGTAGCCATCCTTAGGACCCAGTCCAACACTTTCATGTATTAATATTTGCTTTGATTTCCCAAAACTTAAAAGAGAATAATTTGACTCCAGCTTCTATTAGCTAGCTTCCTTCTAAAATTTTTATTGTAATTTTTTAATCTGCTTTGAGGACATTTTCCTGAAGTAAGGAATGTGGGGCTATCACCTTTGTAAAAATCTCTGCCAGGTGATTGTTCTGATAATTATTGATTATTAAAGAGTATAAGAATAATTGGTGCCTTCAAATATCCTGCAAATCATAGATGCCTATATGAGGGCTTTCCCTAGGCAAGCTTCCATAATGGTCTTCCAGAATGTTATTGCCAAATGAAGAATTTTGATAAATTTGTTTCTTCCTGTCCTGAATTCAATTTTCTTAAAATGTACAAGGGTGGTTATCTTTACTTGAGTGGATTTTACTTTATTTTCAGGTAGGACATTCACTTACGAAGTGGGTGGCAGTCCGAGGACTGGAAGTCAACTGCACCCAAGAGCTAATGGATGGAAAAAAATCAAGTGTGAATAAGTATGCAAGATTATACACACTGTAAATGGGGCATGCAATTTTAAAATAAAAACCTAAAATTCTGCTGTTCAGGCTATTGTTAATTAGATCATTTAAATCTATTAAAAATAACTACTGAATTCAGTCTGTTCCCTTTTCCATGCTTTATTTCTGTTGATGATTTCTTGTAAAAGTACAATGATCTCAGTTATATGATTGCTCTACCCTTTAGTCTCAATGCATTGTGTAAAATATAATGCAGTACAGATGTCAACCCAAGAACTAAATAGCTTATATTTCTTAAGAACCATGAAAAAATATTAACACTATAGAAACAATAGTTCAGTAATTACTTTTTGCTGTGAAGTGAGGTTAGGCATTTATCCTTATAGATCCCTAATACACTTAAAGTCAGCACTGCCCCTGTGGTCCTTTTACCTTTGTTGATAAATGTATTGTACAGGATACCTTGTATGACCACTACAGTATTGGAGGTCATGCTAGGCTGTTAGCACAAATGGTGTGAACAATAGTTTATATGCCACTTAACTCCTTGGAAGAAACAGTTAACCTTGCCAGAGAGGACAGATCAGTCATGTATAGTTATTAAAGTCTAGAAGGTTTTGTTATGCTCTGAAATACTTTTACAGAACTACAATACTCTGGTACGAGCTTTACCAAGTAGGGGAGCAACAAAGTCAAGAATTATCTTTGCTGCCTTTGAAAAGGATATTCAAAGTTTTCTAAAAAAATATTTTACCAGAACTACTTTTGAAGCACACACAAATTTTGATATATTTAATCACTAGAGTTTTTGAACAAGGCTAACCAGGTAGCAGTATATTAAGTCACTGTCTTAAAACAAACTAAGTTTACAAAAATTAATTGTGAATTTGATGGCCTTGAAATGGACAGTCAAAAAAAACCTCTTTGATTTTCTCAATTACAGTTTTCCAAATAATGATGAAACATCATAAATGACACAGATGAGCATCATAATTTAATTTTATTTATCAAGCAATTAACTATACAAATAACTTCCAAGAAAGAAGAATTTCTTTTCCAGAATTTCTCATGAATAGAAATGACAGAGTGAACAAAGAATAAAACACAGTAGGAAATTACTGAGGACTTACCAGTTATTCTACATGCAGATGGCAATGGCACTGGTGTTAACACAGATGACCCAGTTTCATGACATAATGTGTTTCTTCTACATTGTTGTTTACTCCAGTGGATTGATTGTCAGATCCAACCAATTTTTGGCACTTTTAGAAAGCACAAAGCTGAAGGCAGCCTCATATATTTCCAGTTCAGGCATAGAAGCCTGTCAGCCCCTGTACCTGCATGTGTGTTTGCACGCATCCAAACATCATTAACCACTAAGAAAAATCTTTACATTTTAAGGGTTAATTCAGAATGTTGGGGCAGCTGTCTTAGTCTGGCCTGCATTTTCAATGCAGCACACTCACATTAGTCACTTCCTGTCTTCCAGCATGGTTTTAACATCCTTACATGCAAACGAACAGGTGCTCCCCCAGGTAGGGTTTGAGGTTACCCAATCTGCCTCATCCATGCTGCACTGCTTCCACCCCTTCTTCCCAGCGTCGACCTCTCTCTGATTCTGCCTGGACTGTTGATACACAACTCTACACCTGAGGTGGCAAAGACTCACTCAGCCTTGTGGAAGCTCTTTCCACTGGCTCACTTATGTCCTGTGCAAGCATGGGAACTCTCAGCATGACATCAGCTTTCAAGTCTCTGAGCAGGAAACTCTACCATGTTCCAGGGTAGATGGGAGCAAGCAGATCCCATAATGAGCATTTAGGGGAGAAAAAAACACTTCTAAGGTGTGTCTTCAAATGCTCATCTTCATGGATTTACTTAATAGTCTATGTACATAATTTCCTACCATTAACTATTACCTCATTAAGTAAGAATACTTAGTATGTCTTCAAGAGAAGGACATGGAGAGCAGCAAGAACAGGAAGAAATCAGAGTGCTACCACTGCCTTTTAAAATCTCCTAACTAGCAAAATTAAACCATGTCTCTTTATTTATTTATTGCACTTGTAAAAAGATTAATGGGGATGTGATTCCTTCAGGCTTTTACATATAACCCCATCACACAAAGAACAAAATTACACAGTGCAGCAAACGATCTAAATTAGCTACATTTATTTAAATAACTGCTGTGGAGGAAACAATAAATCAACAAGAATCCTCACAAAAATGTGTTTACAAAGTGTCTTATAATTTGTTTTAGCTAGGACACAGTCTTCTAGCTCTTAGCTAAGCTTACTTCTAACAGTCTATTATCATATCAGCAGTTAATGAGTGTTTGCTATAGAAAACCATTTCTTAGCAGAAAAAGGACTACATGTAACTTCTGCCTTACTGTCCTTTAAGATATGGCTGGTAACTCTACAAGAAATAGATTTTCCTAATAAACATTTTGTTAAAGGTTTCTAATAACTTGTGAGACAATCGAAATTAACTGACAGTGCTTTGTTAAATCAGAAAAAGTGATTACTTGAATGGTCATAATCATGCAATTATCTCATCTTCACCCTTTTTGAAGACTGTATCTATATCTACTCGTATATCGGGAGTGAGTAGGGGGAGCTCTAACGCTGAACCTGTGATGTATTCATAAATCAGTACTTTCAGAGCCTGTCATGGGCTCCATAATGAGGGTCATTATTCAGGCAGAGTGTCAAAACTACTATCAAAGGACCTTCTCAGAATCACAATCATTCTGTTTCTTGTTAAATAAGCAATGTAGTACACAAAAATGGCAAACAAGAAGCAGGTCAATTTGATACAGTATGAGGGCACAGAGACCTCTAGAGTAATTTACCCTGTGGGAATTCTGATGGTTTGTGAGATAAATTATATACACCCTCAGAAATGATTAATGGTAATAAAATCCCAGGAATATTTTCAAAAAAAAGTCCATATGTACATATGGAAACTTCAGTAACAAAGAAGACATTTTCTAAAGCAGAACACTTAAAGAAAATTATTATTAGAACTGCAAGTAGCTCTCGAGAAAGCTACTAAATCTTATTACAAAGTTGGCAACATTCTGTGGAAATGCTTTATTTCCATTTGCTGAAAGAGTTGTTTTTTTTAAAAAAAACACTAAACCTAGAGCTTTTCTGAATTAAAAAGAAAGGAGATCAAGGGGGCAGGGGGGAAAGGAATGACAAATTGTGAAAGATTTACTGAGGCAGGCTATTTTTGACTTAATTTTATTATAACCAATATGAGATACAAAAGGAATTATTAACAGAATACCATCTGGACGTTTGACCACAATAGCAATATATGCAAATTATTGGTAAGTGATTAAAGGCTGTATTCAAATCACATAGCATAGGTGCCTAAATTAGGCATTGGCATTACTTCCCTTCTTTCACTTTAGGAAACAAGAGTATAATAGCCCTACATGCGAAGTAGTCTGAATTGCTCATTCTCACTTGAACTAAAACATTACATTAGTAATGGGTAAATTAGGCACCAGTGAAGGCAGTCTAAATTCTGTCTCAAGATGACTTCTAGATACAGTGGCCAATCATTTGGGGATTAATAGTCAACCTTTTCTGACACCAGTAAAGTGTCTCAGATTAGTCTTAAGCAAAAGCTCTTTATTTTCCCTTGTCTATTAGGGAACTGTGTTGAGTTTTTGCACGATATCTTTTCATAATATACACATCTAGATATTATACATATGGATACATATATGTATGTATGTAATTCCACAGGTATAATCATACACAGCATAACTCTGAAACAGTAAAATATTGTAGGGCAGAAATTTCACTACAGTCTCTTAATGCAGCTCTTATTTGACTGGTCTGAGTCTTCTCCTAAGGCTTTGTCTAAGAAACAGTAAAATAGACCTGACCAGAATTTAGTGTGGTCTGTGAAATTGTATGGTCACGGTCTTCAGAGATGGATGTCAAGAGGTCCATATCTACCTGCAGACCCTGGTACACACACAGCACTGCTGACTTCAATAGGGCTTTTCTGCAAGTGTGAAGTTTCCAGAGAAATGCCACAATTGCACCTAGTACCAGCTGCAGACTCTGAGACTTTCAAGTGCTTTTCAAGGTACCAAGAGCTTTTGAAACTATGGTTGCTCTATTACTATTTTCCAATCTTAATCCCTTTTATTAAATATTTACAAGGCAGTCTTATAGATTTTTGTATCCACATGCACACTAATATGGCATAACTTTATGATAAAGACTGCTAACATGTTTTGTATCCCCTTCAAAGCAATAAATAAAGAGTGGGTCAGATATAAGTCTGCTTCTCTGCTTCTTTTGTCATATTACCCTTATTAAACAGCAAGGTGAGAAGTAGATTAAAAAACAGTCCCCCCAAGTGCCTCATAAATCCCTCAGCTTCCCTTTCCCATGCTGAATTTTGTCTGACAACAAACCCTACCTTGTCTAGACTTATTTTTTAAGTAAATTTGTATCTGTGAAATAATCAAAAGCAAACCAATTATATTCAGGCATCTTTTTTATCCATCTGTTTGGATATAACTGTCTATTTAATAGTGTTTGCATATGAAGCAATGTTCTATTGTATGCATAGGTACTCAATTATTTAGATTATACGTTTGAATAAACTGTACAGTTAAAGGAGTACCCTTGTAATGCAGGACAATTACATTTTTCTAGCACAGTTTACACGTTATTAAACTAATATCAATTTGGACAACACAGCTGGATATAGGATTCTACCCTTCACCTAGCAAAGTTCTTTTCTTTAAGGGTACATTTTATCCCTACAATTATCAGCCATTGTTAGTCATTTCAAATTATATCAAATTACGTAAAAAGGCTAGTATGAATAAAGACTAAAAAAAAATTCACTCTGAAGACTGTGCATTTAAATGCAGGTTTTCTTAATGCAGCTAAAAAAGTCCTGTCTAGATGCATAATAGGTCACTATAAAAGGTATCTGCATGAAAAACACTGTCTGGCCAGTGTAAGAAAATAACACTGATTTTCATACCATGAAAGAGCAGTTCACTGCACATGTCATCTTCCTACCAATCAGAGATGACTATTGCATTTTTCCAAAGGAGAAGACAACTACCTTTATGCTGAAAAAAAAGAAAAAAATCAAATAATATTAAAAACTTAGACATAAATATGTGTTTGTCAGTCCTTGAAATAAGTTTTCAGTGACTAATCATGAATGTCTATCCTGAGTGAAATAGTGGAAAAGAGATAGACAGAGATGTAATAAAATCTCACAGCTTCAGTCTTCTGGGCATCTTTGTCTGCCTTGTACCTTTGGAAAGGAATACTCTGCATGTGTACAAACTGACTTTAAAACAAAGTCTGGTCTTTTGCATCTGTTACACATCTGCATTCTCAAAGGGGAAGAACAGGTATTTACAATGATAGTCTATCAATGAAACCTTGCCAAGAATCTGGAGCTGCACAGTGTTTGACTAGTTTGCACTTTTGCTAATGTTCTTCCCTGAGTACTCTTTCTGTTTTTCCCTCTGGTCATCCTAAATGTCAAATATTTTTCATCATCTTGTGATCAAAACAATTATAATGATGCTGCTACATATCATGGTACTATTCAGTGGAAAGGAATGAATGAACAAAATACGGATGCAGTCAAAAACTCTGTACAGTGAGAAAAGCTGGCTTAACCTCAGAATGCTACAGATTTGTGTATTGTAAGTTTTCTATGGTGACAGAGACTGTATCATCTTTGCAATGAAGGTAGTTGCTCTGCCTAGAGTTGATGGTCACTTTACTTCATCTGAGAGCAGCTGTTCATTGCTGCTGGATTCCATAGGGGAAGCTTAAAAGCCCAGAAAACTGTTTGCACTTTCTTTCAGGTGGATACTAGAAGTCCAGACTAACAAGACCAGTAAACTGCTTTGGAGATTGCATGATGGCTCCAGAGCAAGACAGACTTTTTCTAATACTAGGGACAACCTGTGAAGTTACTGCACAAGCTGACAAAAATTGTGAGCAAACAGATCCATCATTACATAAAGTGTTTCTCAAGGAATTTAGTAAGTGTCATCTGGTCATTTCCCCATTTTCTCCAGCAAGATGGATCTGCTTGAAATCTATCTATCTTTCTTTCTTTCTTTCTCTTTTTCTTTTTTTTTTCTTCTCTCTTTCTCTTTCTTTCTCTCTCACTTCCTCTCTTTCTCTTCTCTCTCTCCTTGATGGTTCCACAGAAATCTGGATTTTCTGTTATTTTACAATCTATTTGGTAATGACTGGCTGCCAGCAGAATACAGTATGGGGAAGGGCAAACTTTTGCTTGACCTGTGTTGGGAATACTGCATTGGAAGAAATGCTACAAAGGCCAGGCTGAGGTCTGGCTAAACTCACAGCAATACCCAGAGGCAGATTTTTGCTTGCTCATTTTGACTTTCTGCCATCCAGTGTGAAAACAGAAATACTTTGAAATCAGACTTGGATCTTGAATCACGTTTCATTCATTTATCCATACAGTCATGCTAGGGGGTAAGGAAAGGAATCCCAGTAGTATTGTCCCAACTAAAAACCAGAATACAGCAGAACCAATAGGAGCCCCAGGAAAAATTACCTTTTATAACATTAACATGTATTCACTGAGACCTTCAAAGTTATCATGGCTACTTTGGAATTAGGAGTGCAGAGCCCGCCCTCTGAGATATCTGACATGAAGAAGAGAGTGTTGAGTGTAGGGACCAAAACTTAGAAAATTCCTCCCTCACTAGGGTGGTGGGAAAGAACATGGTGAGGAAACCTGGATCCAAATGCCTAGTCTCCTGAGATGGCTTTGCAAATATGGGAAAGTCTTGTGAGGAAGTAACATCACAATCATTATCTGTCACGGTAGTATGGTTACTGATCCAATAATCTACCAGCTTTCAAAGGCTAAATAGCCTTTTTCTTCTTTTGCAAATCAGAAAGATCTACAAAATGGTGTGACAATAACATACAATATATGGTCCTAAATAGGACTATGAGCACACATATATATGAATTTTTGAAAATATTAGAAATTTTAATGTTCTAAATGGGACTGAAAAACCAGTAATCACAACTGGCCACATATGGCTTATATACACTTTGATTTTCACTTAATAATGCTTTGAAATAAGCCTTGGTAGAAGGTGCAATTTTTTTTTTTTTTTTTAAGCTATTGTTTCTTCTGTTTTGCCTTTTTTCTTTCAATTTTCAGTGTATTGACTGTATATAATGATTTAAAACTGGAAGGCTTTTTTTCACAGGTACCTCTGACTTGTGGGTCCTATCTGAAAGTAGATCTACACATGGAACAATTTATAATCTCAGCTTCATCTCTCCTACAGCTGAATAAAATAAAAATAAATATGTACACACTCTAATGAGTTAGGTGTGTTTGTTTGGTTAATATCCACAGAGCACAATTTTCCCTTTTGACAGAGTTTTAGCTCAAAATTACCCTTGACTCATGCCAGTCATTCCACCATAACCCTTCAGACAGACACGTACTTTGCTCCCCCCAGGTCACTTGTAATTGGCCTCTTTTCCTTTGTGTTCAGTAACTTTCCAGTTTTCTGCAGGCCTGCTCACAACTGAATTGACACTGAAGAAAGAGCAGATAAAGGCAGACCTGAAGTCTGTGCAGAGGCTAGGTAGGGACCTGCGTTTCTGAATACAAGTGGGTCAAAATATACATGCTCAGAAGCTGCTGAGAGACCTGATCCAGGGTATTATACTTCTCCCAAGGAGTTGCACTTTTTGGAATATGTCAGAAACTCTACAACTGTGAGGAGAATCTGGAAACACTCTGTAAACCAGCTGTGATAAATTTTGCTTAGTTGATACTTCAGATATATATGGGCAAAGATCTGCAGACAGGAGTCCTGTTGTTTCTAAGAGCTCTTCTGTGAGAGCTGTTGGCAACACCCCCAGCCATCACAGTACGCTGCCAACCTTTCTGCCAAAGGCCTGTGTCACAGCTTGGAAATAGCTTAAAATCTCCAGATCTTCGGAGATGAACCTCCCCATCTGTGCTCCCCCCACCTTCCAGACACACACACACTGTGCCTTTCTTTTTTTTTACACGCAATGGGAGGATATGGACTTCAGGGATCTATTAATGAATAAGTTATACAATGTTTACATGAGGATTTTTAGGTAGTTTGCTTAGAAACGTTTTGAATTGGCTGTATGAAATTGCTATTCACTGCAATGAGGCTTTCTGAGTGAAAAAGGACACTGCAACATATTGGGATCTGCAGTCTGAAGGACTAGCTGAACAGCAACAATTAAGCACGGGTGCAGCAGAACTGAGCAGGAAAATTGTTAGCAAGGATTTGAAGTAGTATGGGAAGCTTGGACAAAGTGGGATATAATGTTATTCACTGCTAATTGTCCAAATGCCTTGGGTTCAGGTTATTTCCTCTAAATTTGTCATGAATGTGATTAAAAAGTCAGTCAGCAAAGAATGAAAAAAGTGCAGACCCAAATGCTACAATTGTAATAAATCAGAAAATATACTCAAAACCACATAATTGAATCTTATCTTTCCTTTTTTTCAGTGAACTTTCTGGTACAGTGACAGTGTCTTCTCCATTTTTTCTTACTTACTATCCCCAGAAGGCATTATATTCAAAATCAGCAAAATCATGAAATACAATATTTTTTCTATCTTGTCTTTTTTTGTTTATTTGTTTATTTTATTTTTCACTTCTCACAATTTCCATTCCATCCACCACAAGAAGTGAGGTGAGCAGAGAGGGGACAGCTGTGGGTGAGATTTTGGTAGCAGAAGGCACAGCACAATACTTGCTGTGTCAGTAGATTTGCCACAGAAGGCAGTAAGGTACTTTATGAGTTCTACCTGTCCAGAGGTGAACAGGAGAGCTGCGAGAGCGAAACCTGTTTGCAAATAGAAATCATAAAGGTTGCAGAAAGAAATTTTTTATTTTTTTGTCTTCTTTTAGACACCTACCTTGTGGTTTCAAAAAACAGATAGAACCAAATCTCCCTCAAATACCCATCCTACCAAAAGTAGCCATAATGAGAAATGTCCCTTCTCCCCTTTTTTCTCTGATTTGATTTTGTAAAGACAGCTTACAAAACTGCCATGCACTCCAGAAATCTTGGGTAATCTTGTAAATTTTGGTAAACATGCTCTGCACATGGCTGAACTTCTTATATGTCAGTGAACACAATGTACTCAAACTTTGTCCTTCATTTTGGTTGAAAGACAAAAAAAAAATGCAACCTATATTCTATAAAATAAAGCACTGATCAATCCTTTATTTTATAGAATCAAAGAAAAAAGAGAAAAAAGAATATACGTGAAATAAAAACTATGAATAGGCTAAATATACTGTATATCCATAAGCTTTTTGGGAGCAGGCTAGAGAAACTCTTAAAAAGAACTCAGAAAATTCCAGAAGTTTAATTTCTCAGTGACTGTGTTAGCAATTAAAAAAATAAAAAAGAAGTTTTTAGTGAAAATAGGATGCCTTACTGATTCTGTGTTCAGTTGGCTTTGAGTCCTGAGCCAATCTGAAGTCCAAGCAGAAAGGCTATAAATTCAGACAAGAATTAGAAACAGCTCTTTGAACTCTGTAGAGAACTGAAATAAGACCAAGATGTGTGTCTGCTGTGAATACCTGTGCCCCATTGGAAGTGATCTTAACATTTGCTATTTAGCCAGGAGTTGAAAGGACTAGTCAACTATTTATTCGAAGGCTGGAATGCTACTAACTATAAATATCTCCAGACTTTTGCTTGCCAACAAGCCTCTGCAATGGTGCCATTCACTGCAGCTCTCAAGGCTCCAGTGTCACACACATGTGGATGTAGGAGCACTGCTAGGCAAACACAGAGCCTGTCTGAAAGAGAACCACAGGGGGAAGTTCTCACAGCGTCTTTCAAAAAACAAAGTATGTAAATAATTTTATTTATTTACATGATGAAAGGCAACAGTGTGAGGAAAGGCTGTCTAAAGAATAGGTTTGCTACCTAGTTTTCTTTGGTTATTTTTTGAAAAGCACAGTTAAATTTATAGAAAAATTGCCCAGTTAAACATTATTTGTTAACACATGCCACGATATTTTACTTTGACACTGTTGCAAATACATTGAAAATATTTATCCCTAAAACAATTCATCTGGGATTTAGCTTTTATGATGTTCTGGAAAATGTCCTAAGGACATGGTACTTTGACTAATTTTTCAAAGAAATTTTGTGATATAGGAAAAAAACATCTCTTAGTGACTGAAAAAAATCTTCCTCAACATTCCCTGCTGAGGAACATTACAAAAGCAGAAAAGTGGAGCAAAAGTACTGAAGTGAATTTCTGTGTATCACAAATTGGAACAAACTTCTGTCACCACAGCAAAAGCTTAGATATTTATTGATACATGCGAGAACAGTGTTATAATATTGCACTTTAATAATTACTACTACTACTAATAATAATCCAACATAAAAATACCCCCAAATCCCAAAGCTCTAGAAACCGGAATTTTTTCACATGCTTTGCCATAGAGGAAGGGAAGGGAAGGGAAGGGAAGGGAAGGGAAGGGAAGGATAGGATTTCTTGAAGTACACTTCAGGCATATCTGAGCACTGCCAATTTTGAATTAACACTGAAGCAGTATATAATGTCCAATATCTGCTTCAAAACTCATATTTTGCTTCTCTTTCTTTACTATAGGTGTATCTAATGTAGGTATTCTTGCTTATCTTCTCACAAAGTTCAATCACAAATGAAGGAAAGGGGATATAGCCTGTGAAAGTTGCAAAGACTAAGGCATCATTGAAATTCAGACCATCTCATTGGCTTTGCAATGATCCAGTTCAGAAAAAAGTGACAAATCTAATGTCAGCAGCCACCCATATGGCAAAGGACAACTAAAATCCCCCAAATCCTCACAAATAGCTTACCAAATGCTATTTTTAACGTGAAGGTGAAAGGTATAGTCTGAGAGAAACATTGTCTTCATCAGACACAAGGCTGCTAACAAAGCTGTCACCTCCACCCCTCCCACAGGCAGCAGTGTCACCACTTGCAGCTCCTGCGCCGGCACATTCAGCGCCTCAATAGTCTCTGGTACTGCCCTCCCCATCATCAGCACAGATGAATTTCTCACTATTGCTGCTCCTGATACAAGCCTCTCCAGCAGCCCTTTTAAACACCTTTGAGCCTCTCCTTCTCTCTCTCTCACACTGAAACATTTCAGCTGACAGTCTATTTTTTAAACACTCAGGTGCTGGGTTTTAAAGTATTTGATGTCTCTAGCATTTCAGCCCCTTCCTTCACACCGTCTGCTCATAGGGCCAAGTGAAATGTGAGGAATTTCTTTTGTTTTCAAAAAATATATCCTTTGTTTTCTTTTCACAAGAATTCACTTCATGCCCATGTTTAGCTGAAGGACAATGAAAGAAAAATAAATTTTGTACAATATTATCAGAAAATATTAACACAGTGAATACAATGAATTGCTAAAACACAAAGGATTTATCAGTAAAATATCTTTAATTTGTGAAAACTGGAAATTTGCCATACTGGTTTGCTTGTTAATTTAACCATAGAAAATAGACCTTAAATAGCTGTTTGTGAGATTTCCACCAACACCAGAGATTTTGTTCTCTTATTAATCTGCATGTATTTTAAAGTCAGAAAATCATCATAAGAATAACTATTATTTTTCAGCTCAAAAATATGA
Organism: Onychostruthus taczanowskii; assembly: GCF_017590055.1. Classification (NCBI taxonomy): domain Eukaryota; kingdom Metazoa; phylum Chordata; class Aves; order Passeriformes; family Passeridae; genus Onychostruthus; species Onychostruthus taczanowskii. The sequence goes on from NW_024504566.1 coordinate 2,514,374, forward strand.
ACATTGCCCTTCTTGTTGAATATTAAATCTGTATAGTTTTTCTCGTGATCTGTAGAACTGTTGAATAACAGAGTGAATAAACAAGGCTGGAATTAAGTGGGAAGAACTAAATATACATTCTGCTTCAGTAGCTGTTTACATAAAGTGGTCATTTCTGTCCTGTTTGTAAAAGCTGATCACAAACACAAAAAAAACCTCACTTCATGCACATCTTTAGAATGAATTATGCATTTCCCTAATGGGCATACGAAGTAGGAAAACAAGGTGCCATCATTAATTTGGAACACAATAAGTTCAGGGAAATTCATCTGTCTTAGTAAACTGAAAATCCTTGCAAACCCTGTATTAAATGTCAAAACCTACTACCCAATAAGGCAAATGTGTATCTGGATTTTGTTCTCTGTGCCCAGCAGATTATACTTTGGTGTGAATAACAATATCTTTTAGCAATTAAAATATTTTCATTTGTTCAGCAGTTTGTTGAGTTCATGCCACTTTGCAAGAAGACGTGCTGTCTCTTAGAAGTTCTCTCTGGAGCTTAAAGGTGATACCTAGATTTCTGTGCAATTACTGGGAAGCATCAGAGCTTCTGTTTCAGGCTCTATCTAGACTCAGGAATCTATATTTATGATCTTTATTCAGATCAGACTCAGAAGAATTTGAAGGTATGTTTTAAGTCTGTGGATAGGACTTTTAATTCATTTTCAAGGAAAAAAAAAAATTAAAATTCTCCAGAATACTTGGTGGTGTAGAATACCTTTTAAAGTCAGGCAATTTTAAGCTATTTCAATCTGGGCCATCAGAATAATTAATGGTTTCCAAATACCTTTAACACTGAATTGAGTAAGTCATTCAGTCTGATAATATATGACAAAGGTCAGAAATTTGACCTTGCCTATTTAGGTAGAAAGGATCCCCAAGGGAAAGAAGAGCCAAAGTATCATCCACCTTACTCCCTCCTTCACTGGACTCAGCTGTTCTCACCAAAACACAGAGCACAAGTTCTTATTTCTGCAGACTATGATCATATTATATATAATATCATAATAACAATAATAATAACAACAACAGCAACAATGGTAATAACAATAATAATAATAATGTCTATTATATAATTATATATTATTATATATTATATGGTCATATTACATAATTATATAATTCTAGCCTCTTAGATGTATAGGGGTTTTCTAACTATGCCTTGAACTCTTTTATTCATTTATTCATTTAATACAATATGCAGTCATTTGAGTTCATCCAACTTATTTTTAGGACCTAGCTACACTTTTAATTTGGAGTGTTTTGATTAAAACTGATGACTTTAATGCTTTATATGTAATGGTAAAAATTTTACAATAAGAAAGCACCAAGGTTGAAACCTGAAGTCCCATTTGTTTTTTACTAGTAGAAATGCAACACAGAAAGAAAGATCCCATGACTGGATAAGCATAGGAAAAAGGAACAAGGAAGAGAGTAGGTGTTGCTGAAGTAAACCAAATGGTAAATTCCTGAGACACACTTAACTGGACAGTTCAAAGTAACACTGGAAATACTAACTTAAACTCATGTACAATTTTTTACAAGCCACAATTAACGCTATCACTTTATAGAAGCAAATGTAAAGCTTTCTTGCCTAAATCCTGACCTGAATTATTTATAGACACTACTGATAGTTAGCAAACACAGCCTCAGAACACCTCTCTAACTCAAAAAATGGTGCTCACCATCTGTGACATTTCAAGCTGACCTGTTGCTCCTGTAAAAAGTAATGTGCAAAACAGCACTGTGGTTTGTAAGGTTCTGCTGTCTTGACACATGATTTTGTCACGAGTTCTTAAAATAAGCTGCATTTTCAAATTGAATGGAGGAGACCAATCACTTCTGAAACTTTGGTTATTTCCTCAAGGTATGTACATGTACACACAACCCTGACAGTACACACCCACTACATTGTTGCAGGGAGCCCCCGATGCAGGAATAATAAGCCTTGACTCTATGACTGCAGAAGGCTGAACAATTGCTTTATTAAGTTATACTATATTACACTACATACTACACTAATGCTATACTAAAGGAAACTCATGACCCTTACAGACAGTCACGACACAGCTTTGACCTAATTGGTCAATCAATCAAAACTACTATCACCAGTGTCTAATTAGAAAACTACCTTTTGGTAAACAATCTCCATAAGACATTCCACATGTGCACAACTACAGACGTAGCAAGTGAAGATTGCTTTTCTTCTTTGTCTGAGCTTTCTCACAGACTTTCCCCAGGAAAATCCTGGGAAAGTCTGTGTCTCTCTCTGTTCAAAGAATATGTGGATACCACACCACTACACTCCTGTCTCGCTGGAATCTATTGCTCAAATGTTGCTCTTCATCTCTTTCGTTTGATCTTAGGCTCTTCAAATCTCGCACTCAGAAGAAAGTCACATAGATTTCAAATGAACATGATCTGTTTATGTGAAGAACCAATATTCCTGTTCTTTATGGGGTAGGAATATGGCAAAGCAGTCCTGTATTTTCAGCAGTCCTTCTAGCAAAAGAAACAATGATAATAGGGTAAACTCAGACTTTTCTGAGTGTGTCTTGACATCTAGTTGTGCCAACTAACTCACTTCTGGCCTCAAATGTTATTTTTACCAAGTCCCACTTTCCACTCTTCTGTACTTGATCTGATGCTTGAAATGAGTACAAAGAAGTCCAGCTTACATTAAAGTCACTAAGATAGTGCCCTTTTAAAAAGGCTGATGCTGCAGCAGCAAAGACACAATACTGCGATAGTGGGCTACTGATGCCAATTTACCATTCCCTTTCTTTTCTACAGCAATTGTAGTTGGACCAATCTCCCTAGTGTTGCCTAAAGGCACCTTCACGTTACCAGAGTACCACCTACACTCTCTCCAGGAGACTGTGACTAATTTCCGTCTTGTTAATTGCCTGTTCACTGTGCACACAGATTTTTGACAGCCTGTCTTAGATGGTCTTCTAATTTGGCCCAGTTCTTCTAATTTGGCCCAGTTCTGTGCTACAGCTTGCTGGCCCATGAACCTCTGCTTCACTGTTGTTCTTGCAATTCTTCAGTGACTGCTTTATGGCTTGTCCCTTGTGCTCACCTCATTCTCAAATCTTTGCATTTTTCACCGTGTCTTAGAAACCAGGCTTACAAGAAATAATATCTATTCCAAATGTGATTCCTACACTATCAGCAACACTCCTTGCAAGCTAAGTTACACCCAAACAAATCACATAATGGGATCAAGGCACTAATTTTTAACTGAATGCCTACCAAATGTAACACCCTCCCCATTTCTCTGAGGGGACTGATTCACCTTTGTAACTCTTCCTGTTATGGGCTTTCATTTACCATTCTGACATAATCTAGTGCCTCACTGCATGTTGCTGATGTTTTTGTCAATGTGAAGAATGCAGTGCAATTGTTGCAGAAATTGTCTAAGAAACAGAGACCTTAATATGTACCATCTGTTTTACAAAAAAAAAGCTCAATGTGGTAATGCATTTGCAATACCAGAAGCAATATCTCTAAGACATGAAATGAACATATGCTGTCTAAGAGCCTTCAGGCTGACATTGAAAAAGAGAAAAGATAGTACTTCAAGGCAAATATTGTCCCAATAGAAAGACTGCCAGAACCAATATGGCTCAGTCTGTTGACAGGTCTCTGGTGAACAACATCTTATAAAGACATGCACATTGCTATGGGTTGTACAGCTCTATGCCCCATTTTTTCAGCTTGGGAAAAAAAGTAGAGAACACCTTCACTGTCACACTGGCTATTCTCCTGTTTCAGATCAACAGATGTTGTCAGATGAAGACATCCTATCCATTATTCTTTGATTAACTGTTGGGGTTTTTTTTTGGTTTTTTTTTTTTAAATCAAGACAATGAAACTCACACTAGCTTCTTGTACTGGGTTAAGTAAGCAGCCTGCTCAAAAGGAAGGACTGAAAGTAGACTCTGCTTTTTACTGTATTTTTTTTCATTCCTAAATTAATACATTTTATGCATGAAGATATCTGTGATTCTGAAGTTAAAATGGCATTGAAGCTACAATAGATAGTAATGAATTTTATACATACCAGAAGATACAGTAATTTTATTTTAAAGTCTGTTATCCTTAAAGGAAAGAATCTCAGTTATTGTCCTGTCAGCCACAGTTAATACCAATATAATCTAAAATCTGTATTCTTTTCATAGAAGACATAAACAAAAAATGCTACATTATAAAATGGCTCTTTGGATGATTTTTTTATCTTCCATTATATATTACAAAAAATAATTAATTGATAATTCACCTCCTCTAATTTTAGCTTAGACATATTCTCTGAATGCAAACCTCTGAATTCCAAAACCATTTTGGTTCATGGGCTTGAGAATAGGTTAGGTATTTGTTAAATTATTTATACACTAAAATTTGGGCTTGCAAACTATTCTAGCAAAATGGGTGGGGGGGGGAGGGGTGAATCTATTGGAACTGTTACATTCTATATATGAATTTGGTGTTTCTGTAATAATATCAATGCCTTTTTTACACGTAAAGGGCTCTAGCCAGATCTACTTAGAGTTAATACCAGGGTTTGTTCAGCAGTGATTACTGAAAAATATAGTTTCAGGAAGCATCCTGTTTCTTCTGCTTAGACTACTCAGGGGTATTTAAAGATATCACTTGATATGTGCATTAATCACACTATCAAAATTTGAGTTTTTTTGTGTTACTAGCAATGTAATAAAAGTTATACCACCTTAAAAGTGAAGGAACACAATGACAACCCACATGGACCCATGTTCATAGACCTAGAATATTTGTTATAGAATTTAATGGCATCACACCTAAAGATTTCTGCAGCCATGTTAAATTCTTTCAGGAAAATGAGGATTCAGGAAATCCACAGCACTTCTGTGGATTTTATTAGATCCACAGGAGGGAGTCTTTCTTCTGTAGATTGTAGATGCTACAATCATGCTAAAGGAGCTTGTAAACAGTGCTTGAGGAAGCTGCCATTCTTTAGATCTCAGAAGCTCTGCAGGAGGTAGCTCTTCCACTACAGATCTTAGAAACACGGGCTATTCTAAGTACAGTATCATTCTAATTAACTACACCATCAATTATGTCAAACAAGGGCACAATCACTGACCTTTCACTAAAGGCAAAGCCATCAAAGCAGGTTTTTTTAAACTGTGTAAGGGAGAAGAACCAAAGGAAGACCTCATATCACCATCTCTGGAGACTGTGATAGATACAGATATCATAGGAGTGGAGGAACCCGCCAGCTTCCTAGCTGTTTCTCTGTCATGTGGTAAATAGTGTGCTCTGTAATGGGAGGCTTCTTCCTCACAAATCTGTCTAAAGTTCTGCACATTCAAAACATTAGTAATCTCAAGACCAACATAGAGAGTGTGTTCTATAAGGCTTTTCTTTCTATAATCAGAAAAATAAAATAGTTTCAGATAAAAGCTCTTTTTGAAAATGCAACTTTCAACTAAAAGCTGGAGAAAGCAAAACAAAGCCAAAGAATATTTGTTTACAAAAGAAATAAGAGCAAAAGCTTTGTTACTCACCTTAGTCACAGCAATAGTAAATAAAATTATTATTACTTGTATGATGTATATATAAAAAATGCTACAGATAAGCAAACATAATGGTTAACACTAAAAACTGAGCCAAGTTAAACACTGCTGTGGCACCTTTGGACATTGTTTCAAGATCCATAACATTTAGCACGCTTTAAAATATTGAAACAATTATTCCAGCTTCAATAATTAGTAAATTCACTCTAACTCTTCCAATTGCCTCTAGGGAAACCTAGATTATTTTTTTAACCTGGATGCCTTTTAAACTCCTAAAGTAAGATAAAATGAATGATTGCACTATGAGGAAAAGGCAAAAAGCTTAAGCAAGCTCCACTGATCTTTGCCTTTGTCTTCCTCTATCTCATTCCCATAAATATGTGCTTTTCTGACTTCTATATCTATATTTTTAAATAGAGAATGTCTTCAATTTCTCAGACAATTTGATATCATCTTATCCTCTGCTTTGCCAAAATCTCATATTGCACAGCATAGTACAATGGCTGCTCTGAAATGCTTGAGTCTTGAACTCTAAATTTCATTATCACAAATAACCACCATGTGCCTTTCATTTTAAGTAGAAGTAGGACTGTATAAGTGTGAGTCTGTTATAAGTGTGACTCTGAGAAAAGTAGTTTTTCTTTGGAAATATAGAAAAGGAGCTAAAAAAAAAAGATAAAAAGTACAAATAAAAAATAAAAAACTAATAAAATTCTAAAAAGAGAGGAAAGACTAGCATGAGAAAATAAAAAATGCACAAGTAGAGGAGGGGTGGACACTGATCTCTTCTCTCTGGTGCCCAGTGAGAGAACTCAAGGGAAAGGCCTGAAGCTGTGTCAGAGGAAAAAGATTCTTTACCCAGAGGGTAGTTTGTGCTCTGGAACAAGCTCCCCAGGACACTGGTCACAGTGCCAGCCTGACAGAGTTCGAGAAGCATTTGGACAATGCTCTGAGGCACAGGGTGTGACTCTTGGGGATGGCTCTGTGCAGGGCCAGGAACTGGACTTGAGGTCCTTGTGGGTCCCTTCCCATTCAGTTGACTCTGTGATTCTGTTAAAATTAAGTTTGGTTTGGAAATCTATTACAAGAGTTAAAATGAGCAAGGCAGTATAAGTAAATAAACATATACATATAATTCTTTTTAAAAAAAGGAAAGGCTAGCATGAGAAAATAAGAAAGAGTGCACAAGATAGAAGTATGCCTGTCTATCTAGACACCTCTTTAAACAAGGGAACCTAATAAGTAATTTGATGGCAAACATTCATTTGTACTAGTAGCTCATAGACAGGACTCCTTCCTGTCTTTGGAGACAAAGACCAAATGTACAGATATATTACTTATGACCCTCTAAATGCTGAGAACTGCATCCCTAGAAGAAGGACAGATGTTCTTTTGATCTAAAAGGAGCATCTACGCTTACTGTTATGTGAGAAATATATTCCTGACAGACATGGTGAACACATTGCAGTGCTGGGAGAGACTAGTTAGCATAATTTAAAGGAAAAAACTTTCCAAGAAGTATTCTTGATAGTGACAGCTAAAACTTTCTCTTAGGTTACACAGGGAAGAGTAGAGATTAATTAATGTATTGTAAGGAAAGAAGCATGTATATAATCTGTAGTTTGCATTAACTAGAAATATTAATATAAAAATACATTTTTGAGGCATTAGTTTCATTGAGCAGATAAAGTTTAAGAATCTCTTCACCCTTCCATTAGTATTCCATGATCCAGCATAAGAGGAAGAAAAATAGCATAACTGAAGATCACAGATGCCTCATCAGATTTACAGTTGCACTTTACATTGGTCTCTATTTTGTTGCTGTCATCATTCAGTGACTCTGATATACTTTGATGAATTATTTGATGCTAAGGAATATCAGAAAAAGCCCTTAGTTAAAAGTTGACTCTTGTACTTCCATTTCTCTTCACTACCACTGCTCCTACTGCTGCTATGGAAAAGAAAAAGAAAAAGAAAAAGAAAAAGAAAAAGAAAAAGAAAAAGAAAAAGAAAAAGAAAAAGAAAAAGAAAAAGAAAAAGAAAAAGAAAAAGCTGTGTATGAGTTTTAAGTTAAAAAAGGGATTGTCCAAGAAAACACACAACTGAAATTTTTTTCTAATGTGAAATCTCCATTTTGAAGATAATTTTCTTCAGATTTCCCCGGGATGAACTGAACTCTAGTTCTTAAACATCTGAATTTTATTATTTGTGATAATGATCACCGCTGAGTTTGTAGGAAGATTTAGATCGACAGAGATAGCAAGCAAAACCTGAACTTTGAACTTCTCCTCCAGTCTCCTTCAAGATGTGCTACCTAGTGTTTTTTGTAAAACAGCTCATTTTGAAATTATTTTGGTTTTGCTTTCCCCATTCAAGAATAACTAAAGAAAAATGAATTTATGTTGTTTCTGATTTATGGCAAGGTAGTTCACACACTCTTATTTATTGTATCTGGCCAGAATACAGTAGCTGATATTCATTCCATCACTGAGTACATGTGACTTGTACAATGAACAGTAGTGGGTCAAATAGTGATGACTAATAACCCTAATAAGACTTATTCTATGTTGAAGCTAACAAATCCTTTATCAGTACTTCAACCATTCTGCTTACATGGCCTCATTGTTCAGATTACGCTTTTCATCTATGGGAACTAATCCCTTTCATATACAATTTTAGCAAGAAGCTTATAAAATGTGTATTAAAGCATATTGACTTGTCCAACAATAAAAAGTACAATTAGGCTTCCAACACAGAGCATTACTAATTTGCATAAAAACCTCTCTAACCCATTCCTTTTACTGCATAATATAACCAAGAGGTTACATTCTGTACCACGCACCAGTAATTTACTGCAAAATCAGTAGATAGATGTATCTGTGTAATAGTGTTCACTTTCTTTGTGCAAATCTTTTAAAAGTGAATTGACATGCCGAATGTATCAATAGGAAATAATATAAAAGATCATTACACTGAATGACCAACTACAATGGGTTCCTTTGATAATATCCCATAATGCAATAACTCAGGACTTCCTTATTGAGAGTACCTATACTGATAGAGTCATGGGTAGGGTCACACTATACGCTCAGTTTTATCATACTTTGTACTACCATGAGGTCATTTTCATAATGTACTATTTAAGCAAGAATCTTATAAGAACTGTAGAAGAGTAATAATGACCAGTCTATGCATAAAAATGTATAAATAGTTAGACTCCTAACACCAAGAATTTCTATCTAAGAAGATTGCTTAATATCCCTTTTGCAAAATCTCTCATTTCCATAACCAAATAGGTGCTATTGTCTATCCACTCTCCAACTACTACAAGCCTTTGTAGCACTACAGGAATTTCTCTTCAGTGTGTACTCTGGAACATATTAAATTGCATTTTGAAAGTACATGCCAATTAGTAAATAATAGTAAGACATGATTCATACGGGGTTTAGACTGCCTAGAAGTAGCTGAAAGAAAATCAAAAGAACATACTGCTTGTCATTAAGTGCTTTTACCTACAGAGAGCACAGAAATTCCTCATGGCTAGAGGTGATTAGCCTTCTCTTCACTTGCTTAATAAAGAACAGTATTTCCTTATGGAGGTAACACAAGCTGACATTGCCTCAGGTCACTGCAGGGCATGTCATACCATGTAGCACAACATAAACTGACGTAACCTGATCCAACAGGCCATGTGCCTGTTGCTTATTTGTAAAAATACTACTTTTTTTGGAAGAGATGACACAGACAAAAACCACGTTAATTCTACCTTTTAGTCCAATGACTTCTGTGTTTACAATTAACCTGGATTTTAAGTCCAAATCATGAGGAATAGCAACAATTTTCTCTTCAATTATTCTGTGTTGCCTATACCAAAAAGGTAATTTCTGAAGCTACCTTTTAGACTGACTATCTTTAATCAGCAAAGGGTAAGTTTACAGAAAGTGAAAATATGCCCTGTGAAATGACCCTACCCAAAACCAACAAAAGATCTAAACTCATCAAGATGTTATGACCACTACTCCCTCCATTTTTCCAGTTCTCAGAAACATGTCAGTTTGTTTATGTTAAGATCAAAACAATATTTCATGATGACACATATGATTAGTGTTGACATATTATTATTGCATAATGTATTATTTTTAAAAGAATGATATTAATTGCAGTCTAAATTTTAAATATACTTATTTTTTCTTTATTAAGACAGAGAAAAACTAATCTATAACAAAGTCTTAAAATTGGCATGCTGCCAAACAAATGATTACTTTTTAAAATACCTACTCTGAGCTGTCAGCATAAAGTGATCCTATTTAAAAAACCCAAAACCACACATCTAAGTAACTTAAGGCATTACTTTTGAAACTTTAATCCTACTGAACTCTCCGCAGAAATAAACACCAAGAGCTAAGGAAAATATTTTTATAAATTAATTGTTAGAGAAAAATAAACTAACATTACTCCAAATTAACAAGAATCCTAATTAAATTTTAACAGTGTTCGAAAGGTCTGCTGTGCTAATTAGATAAAGCTGTATAAATTTCTCTCACATTCACACATGATGAAGCACAAAATATAATACAGAGAAATTAATCCCAACCATCGGGTCAGTATGTGCTCTTCCACCAGTTGATTTTTACTATGTCGCACAAAACCCAAAAAGTTTAGTCAAGAAAGGAAGAAAAAAAGAAAGCTACATGCTGCCTTCTTGTAAGGGTGTTACTTTGCCAACATGTCAAAGAAACAAAAACCAACTACATAATTTCCTTGTTATGGCTTTACTCTTTCAAAAACTCATACCCTTGTTTTACAGTCATTTCAGATGTCTTTTTAATTTCTTTCTTTCTTTCTTTCTTTCTTTCTTTCTTTCTTTCTTTCTTTCTTTCTTTCTTTCTTTCTCTCTTTTTTCATTTTTTCATTCATTTTTTCATTCATTTTTTCTTCCTTTTCATTGTGGAATACTTGTTTGGGAACTGTTGTTATTACAAACAACTATGCAGGATCCTCAAGTTCAAGATCTGTGATGTTTGTTCATGTATTCCATATTTTTAAAATCCATATATTTACAGTTTTGTTTCACCAATCTCTTTTTATATGCACATTATATATATTTCTGCAAGCATTGTAAATTAAATAAAGAACACCTATAAAATAATATTTTAGGTTGTTTGGTATTTAAAATTCATTTTTTTAATCTGTAATTCTTTGCCTTGGCAAACAGGAGTGAGATTAGAAGAGGTATAATATTAGAGGGCTGTTTTTAAAATATGGCTCTTTCTCATCCTCACAGTGTTTTCAAAAACAGTGCTTAAAAAATATGAGAACAATTGAAAAAGCTAGATCTGAATGCTTTTTATATTTGAAGCAAATTCCAATCACTGTATCTGAACACCTAATTTGAAAAATCTGTGATTTGGGTCTGAACTTTGCATCCTAGGCATGTTTAGTTTAGAAACATTAAATTAGTTTTAATCCTCAGCAGTGAAAACCTGCCACCATTCTGTGCTGGTAGCGATATACAAAGGCAGGAGCAATACAATCACCTCAGAGGAAATGTTGCTTTACTAGTTCCCCTCATTTTGACCCTTGCTAGGATGCATGAATCAAATCAAGAGCTTGAAGATTTTGCAGACCTGGATTATCATATTTGCAAAGCTCAGTTGGATTTTCACAAAGAAAGCAGATATGGAAAGAAAAACTCTTGTTGTTTATGGAAAGTCTGATAAACATGTGGTCAACACCTGGATTTAAAAGGGATTCTACTCCTTGATCAATAAAAGTACAATGGACAGCTTCTGAGAATACAAATAATAAAACAAGGTGATAGCAACAAAAAGTGCTGCCACATGCTTTTCTTTACCTCTTTGATTTTGTTTGATGACAATGAATCAACTTTAAAAAACAAAAATAACAGAGCAAAAGAGAAAAATCCTTATAAAATATGCATTAAAACATGGGAAAATATATACCATAAAGCATATGTTTTCCTAATAAATTTTATACTGTGAAAAATCCTTTTGGTGAATGCATTTCCATATGACAGTGTTTTGCATCCTGGAAATGCCAGGTGAAACTGCTGTATGCAAATAATATAAAATTAATGCCCAATTTCTGTACATCCCACTGACCTCTGCAGGGTTAATGAGAAAAAATTCTGTTCCTTAAGCATAAAATATTGCTTTTTAATACAAACAAATATATTCAAAATAAATTGCAATAAAATAGAATTGAATTCTTGCTAGCTTTTCTGCCAGTCTACATTAGAAGATAGGCAAAAGGCATCTCCATTCTAACACAGATCTCAGTAATCAGGAGATGCACTGGCATAGCAGCCCTTTTGCAATCATTGGACCATCATCCCTATTCTGCTTCTAGAGTGAATTGGAATTACTCTCTTTTATTTGCTCTGAAGTGCATAGTAAATATATCACTGCCACAGAAATGTATGGGCCCAGGTGAGACGACAAGATGTGGCTGATCAGACATGTAGGCCATGTTTTTATATCATAGAAGGACAAAATGGTTTAGGTTGGAGGGATATTAAAGACTACCCAGTTCCAACATCCCTGCCATAGGCAGGGATACCTTCCACTAGATCAGATTGCTCAAAACCCCGTCCAGATTAGCCTTGAACATTTCCAGGAATAGAACATCCACAACCAGACTGGGAAACTTGTTCCAGTGTCTGACCATCCTCAAAGTAAAAAATTTCTTCTTAACATCTAATCTTACAGTTTAAATATAATTGCTCTTTCTGTTTGAATATACCAGCCATCATGTTTCAAGACTGGTCAGACTAACTGATTTGGGACATGAAATATCTTCTCTTAAAGAAGAAAGGAAGACTAGCTACATTTTCTAGATCTATCTTTTAAAGATCTGATAACAAGTAAAACCAATCCCACCCCAAAAGTGAGGACTGTGGGACTTTCTTTTCACTTATGCCAATGCATGCAAGCCATTTACCATTCTAGGCTTCCAACCAGCCAAATCTAGGAACATGCTGGAGTACCCTCTATGTTTACTACAGAAATTTTCCTGTGAGAAGTGAAAAATGATTCTGTATTGAGGTTTGACTCTTACCTAAATAGAGAAGTTTGGCAAGCTTTTTGGTAATTATAATGCTATGTCCACAGATGGTGGGATGTGGCCTGAAGTTCCTGTAAAGAGCAATAGCTTACATCTTAAGGCAATGGAAGATGTAATGACTACAACTTCACTTGGATAAAAATAGTGGAATTTTACATTTTAAGTAGCATAGACCTCTGAGATCGACAAGTCCAACATTTGACAGAACACTACCATGTCAACTAGACCATGGAACTAAGTTCCACATCCATCCATCCATCCATCTATCCATCTACATTCTTTAAACACGTCCAGGGATGGTGACTCCACCACCTCCCTGGGCAGCCCATTCCAATGACCAATCACCCTCTTTCTGAAGAACTTCCTAATGTCCAACTAAACCTTCCCTGGTGCAGTTTAAGACTGTGTCCTCTTGATCTATCACTAGTTGCCTGGAAGAAGAGGCTGACCCCCAGCTGGCCACAATCTCTTTACAGGTAGTTGTAAAGGGTGACAAGCTCTCCTCTGAGCTCCTTTTATCCAGGCTAAACAACTCAAAACTCCCTCAGCAGCTCCTTGTAGGTCATGTGCTCCAGATCCTTCACCACCCTTGTTGTCCTTCTTTGGACATCTCAATGTCCTTCCTGAACTGAGGGACTCAGAACAGGACACAGTTGCACCCCAAAATACAATTGCATCAGACTTTGAAATCTTATGGTCTGATACTGCCACATGCCAGTGTGCTCTTTTCCCACTGTCTATACAGATAAAAAACCTCAGAGAGTTAGACCTTTGGACTTTCCATTGTTTACCTGACATTTATCCATTTGAAACAATGCCTAACCTGAAAAATCTCTGTTTTGTGGAAACAAAAAGAACATGATTTTTCTTCTCTGCTATTAACAAATATTTTTCTCTTTTACTATACACATCAAGCTGCCACGTAACATATCTTTGTGAGCAGAATATTTGAATTAAGTAGCTTTCGACAAAGAAACTGTACACTTGCCAAAGGAACAATGACTTTTATTTCATGCTTAAAGAGGGGTTTACAGACTGAAGAAAACTTGGAATAATAAAAACTTTAATGGTTAAAAGATGCAGCTTGCTTTGGGGAAAGAATAAATGTAATTGTTATGGGCTTGGTTTTATTACATGCCTGCTTAAAATAGTCAAAAATCTTTGCTTTCAAAACTTCATTTCTCAGATTTTGTGGCTTGTTCCTGTTATAGACATATATAAATTTATATTCAGGACATTATATGAAGGAATAGAACGTATTTAAAGAAAGATAAATGAACGGCATTGTCAACTCTGGACATAAAACTGTCATGAATATTTTCTGAAAATTGTTACTTTTGTTGAAAACAATGGAAGTTTTAAGATTTTTTTATAGTTCCTTCATTTACATTCTCACTTGTGAGACATATGTATTACTAAGCATACAAAGTCAATCTTTTCACACTTATAGGATGACTTTTTAGAAAGGAAAGATGACATTCTCACAGAGCACTTTTACTTCAGGATGTGGTGCCATAAGAGAAAACACTATAAATGTTGAGGTTTACCATGACGAAATCTGCTTAAAAGAAATAATACCTTGTATATTTACTACTACTACTACTTCTACTACTACATACGTGGTAGGTTGTGCCTGATAAGCCATGCTGCAAAAGACCTTCTCTGGACTGAAAACTGTTGAAGTATATGTATCATAGTAAGATGTATGATTTTGAAAATGTTTTCTGTCTTTTATGCTGAATTGTGGTTTATCCTGAGCACTCCATCAATTCCTTCCTTTCTTAGAAAAAACATGAAATGTATACCCCCTTAGACACATGTGAAAAACTGAGCCAGATATTACCGACCTAAATCAGGAGCAAAAGATTCTTAAAGAATCAGCTGCAGAGCATTTACTATTCTGCGCAAAGGGCAGTGACCACTTGGCAAGTTTGTACATGATTAAGGACCAAAAATCAAAGAGATAATTCTTCATATTCAGTATTTCTGAAAACAGTCAGTAATACAAGTAATCTTGTGTGATTATTGTCCCTGTAAAAGACAGAAAAGAAATATTGTCTCTTTCTTCCAGAGGCATTGGTGATGTAACATTAGATAGACAAAATTTGGTCCCAATTTTTATGTTTGAGATATTTATCTTTTTTTTGGTTAATGAAAGCAAAATAAACTTCTAGCCACATTAGCTGTAATTTAATAAAATGGGGTTTTTTTGCTTGCTAAAATAAATCAGTTGTTTAACCAAAAGGCCTTGAATTAAATATGAGTTGAAAGCCAACTTGCATATGGATCCAGGACTGGAATCTCTCAAAACTTTCTTGGAACAAGCTACAGCTAAAATAAGGGAGATGAGGCAAGGAAGGAACATGAGATCAATGATTTTCCAGCTGGGACACCCAAAGTTTCAGATAGCTGGAGAGGCCAAGGAGAAAAAGTGGAGGGATAATAGATAACTCAAATTCTTGAACGAATTCTACAGTGAAAACGTGACTTAATAAGAAAACTCATAAATATATCAGTCCAGCCACCTTGCCTAGAGTTTGTGCACAGGAAAGTTCTCGTGGGACTGAGTCTAGAGGGGTCCTGAGGGTGTATGAGCCTCTGCTCAGATGAGCAAATTAATCTGTCTATGGTAAGGGAAAACTACTAAAGTATGTGATTTTAACACAGAACAATAAAGTGACCCCAGAGTTTATTCTAAACCTTCTGACCAAACCTCTCTAAATGTGATAAATGTTTATGGATTATTCTAATTACAGATCTGGATTAAAGCTAAGACACTTAGAGAATATGTCTCTCTTTCATAAGGTTTCCAAGGTTTTCCTATAATAATCAATTACCATAATGAGTTTTTTCAAAGCTGCCATTTGTCACTTTCTTAAAATATATAAACTACCCAGTATAAAGACAAATAGCTAGAGCCAGCCTACCCTGAGGTTCTCTTCCAAAGATGTCCATTAAATCAAAATCAAGTGGGAAACCTGTAGGATTTTATTTCAAAGTCAATCCTGCTTGTGCTAAATAAAATCTGCCCTAAACAAGTGTAATTTTATGGCAAGAAGCACTGTTTTCTTAACAGAACCTTTAAAAAATGTTGGTTTTAATCCTAGAAACTGAAGGCAATCTGTCTTGGAAGAAGAACATGCAACTACAGAAATCTGACACCTGTGTACAACAGGACTGGGGAAATTATAAACCATACGTTTTTAATTCTGATGACATTTTTGGTATCTGCCAAAGTTTCAACAGTGTTGACACTGTTGAAGTGTCAACAGCAGGCTCCTTTGCCAGACTGACTCTGCTGCAGATGACTTCGCTACACGTTGAGAGCTGTGCAGCTGACACCAGGTAAAGCCACTGTATTCCATCTCCTGTCAACATCCATCATTTTTCTCACTCTTTAATTTATCATGCATAATCTCTTATTAGCAATAAGGTGACATCTTTTGTTAGAAAGACAGCGTTCACTTAGGGCACAACTGTAGGATACTCCAAGCAAGGAATCTACACATGTTCCTAACATGCATACTTGAGGTTTTTAAATCATGCCTGGATGTCTGGTCAGGCATGTTTTATTGCATGGGTAGGCTCTGGAATCTTGAACAAGTTATACCTTGTATAAGTGACAGTTCAACAACCCAAACAAAACACAAAGTTGGAACAACAATACTTTGCAAAACACAGTTGCTGATTTGTTGCTGGCAGTCCTGTCAGAAATGGATGCTTACAACAGCAGAAGCACACCTCTAGGTTTCTGTGAGAAGTAATTTCAGAGAGGCTCATATTTTTTTTGTATTAAAAAAAATATTTAATTTTCCTTTTAAATTTTAATTTCTTTTCCCTTGAAGAATGTATTCAAGCAATAAGATGTCTCTGACAGCATGGTACTTGTTATGTTTCACACCTAAGCTGATGCCACCCAAATAAATATGAGATAATTACAGATGAACAAACATACATTTTGGCTTATATATACTTACTGGAAATTTATACTAAGTGAGGACCTCCAGAAAAAGACAGATGGCAGGTGTTTTAAAAGTCTGTAGCTAATTACCACAGTTAAAATATGACTGAATAATTCTTAGCAATCTATTTAATAAATTCAATTTTTAAATAATGACAAAAGTCATTCTTTAGCTAAAGACTAATAGTGTGGAAAGTGAAATGGGTAAACTTTAGGAGAACGTTTATTTCTGAGCATTTTAAAGTATATGAATGCTGTTTTCAATCTGTGAACAACTATGAGAATTTTGTGAGGATACTTGAATGCTGTCAGCTCAAGAAATGCCTGCTCTCTACTTGGCTCTGGAGGTTCTTGTCCCTCTTGTTCATTCAGGAGCACTTTGGATCTACTTAGCTGGACTCAGATGACTCAAAATCCTGCAGAAGTACTGCCCACATCTAGCGGAGGGCATTTTCAGAGCCATGTACCTGAGTAGGCTTACAGATGGGAAAGACAATGAAAATGCCATAGGATTGTTTGCAGAATGTTGGTATAATTAGCAGAAATCCCAGAATTTCTTCTGAAAAAAGGTTATGCTGTTAGAAAAGCACATCAGATGACTTGTGCTGATCCCGTTCTTCTTTGTCAACAGAAGACAAATCTATTCTTTCAAATGTACAGATGACTGTGACACAGGTCAGACACTCCTAACACAGAATCTGCATTTCAGCTGTGTATCTAGTCTGTTTTGATAGATCTGAGGGTTTTGTAACCTGTACTTGAATATTTTCCAATTCTAAGGTGTTATTTTTCATGTAGTTCAATGAATTCTGCACTAAGTATACCCTTTCTTTAGATGGCTGTTATGTCATATGTCTCATTATCTTGTGTACACATGTAATTCTACACAGAAAGGTTCTGCTCTTGAACAAAAATTATCTTCCCTTTATGAATTTGCTTTTCCAAGAAGTTTATTCTTCTGTAACTTGATCCTTAGACAACATTGAACTATCTGGCATTTTTTGGTTGTATACAGTGCTTACATAAAAATTTTGAAAATATCTAACTGACATAAAAGTCTGAATATTTTTTAAAAAAATATTTAATTTCAAATGCCACTGTACAATCATCTGAACAGTAAGGATGCTTACTCGCACTTAAAGCTCATTTATATAAGTCCATTTGCAGACCTCAAACCGAGAATGAAAGTGAATATCTTATTATAAATGTATACACACCCAGAACATACCTAACCCCACAATTTCATTGAATATGTATAAAACAATAATTTTAATACCTTTGAAATGTCCTGTCATTTGCTGCCTGGGCAGATGGCACACAAGGGTTTGGTTGCCATGCAGCATATGCCCAACTCTTTATGGGATTCACAAACTCTGTGTTTCCCACACCATTTCTAGGCCTTCATCCAATAAGGCAATACATGTACAATTAAATTTTACATTCCTGGACACTGAAACTGGATAATCATATTGTCAAATTGTTTGACTGGCCTCAGCACAGTTTTGCTCCTGGCCAGGTAGAATCTTGGTCTTGAGAACCCTTGCCAGGCACAGTTAGAGAGCTACAGCTATCCACAGACTAGTCACAAGAGATAGTTTGAATGAAGCCCTTCTGCTTTAAAAACTAACAGAATGTGGTAGTGAAGCATTACAAGACTGGTTAGGAAACTTATGTATAATTTTTAAGAAAGTACATTCTAAAATAGAAATAGGAGTTTCAAGTTAAAACATTAATTAATGTATTTTGATCAATACTGGTCATACCATATATGACAATTTGAAGTACTGGATGATAAATCTGAATTGGTGGAAAGTGACTAGTGATTCAGTCTGCTGAAATGAAAACCAGCTGTTGGCAGCAGTAGAATCTTTCACAACTGCAATAGAAATATTTTCTTCATTTCAGTTAAATTGATTCAATTACTAGTTCACAAAAAGGTGAGAAATTCCCTGGGAGTTGACAAATCATAAAGATTTGTTTTCTTTCTCTATTGTTAAAAACTGGGCTCAGGAAGATGAGATATACTAATTCTAAAACTCATTATGAGAGCAAAAGGAGATGGCTCAGCCCCCTTCTCTAGCTAAGCCTGCAACCCTCAGTGAGGAGATTCATCTCTCTGTGATCCAAGGCTTAGTCTGATACAGCACAACTTGCTGACCTTGTCTCAGTCTTGCTCAGAATACTTTTTTTATGGTATGAGAAAATCCATAAGCTAAAACCATAAAAGATAAGAAAAGTAAAAACATAGACCGAATTGAAACTCTTGAGATGGCGATATCAGCTCAAGGGTTGAAGAAGAAAAATACTGACATGAAAAGGTAAAAAACCCCAAGACAAAAAGCAAATAACAGTAATTCAGCAAAGCAGCAACGCTGAAGAGCAGCTCCTTCCACAGAGCAATGCAGGCCTCTGCTTCTTCACCTGATTGACCTCCATGTTCTCACAAAGTGTCTTGAGGAAAGTAAGAGTGAATATACTACACCTAGCTACATGTAGTGACCAGTCCTCTGCTGTGTGTATAAACCAACAAATGACCACTGCATACTCTTA
This sequence comes from Onychostruthus taczanowskii, assembly GCF_017590055.1. Taxonomy (NCBI): domain Eukaryota; kingdom Metazoa; phylum Chordata; class Aves; order Passeriformes; family Passeridae; genus Onychostruthus; species Onychostruthus taczanowskii. Next base: position 2,533,562 of record NW_024504566.1, read on the forward strand.
AAATGTGTGTGTTCTCCTGGCAGAGCTTCCTCCAACATGACAGAAGATGCCAGGACAAAAAAGGATCTAGTGACTCAGGGCTACAAGCGGTTTAATGTAGCAAACTAAAATGAAAAATTATTAGATAAATTTATCTATTTCTTATTTAGAAGAAAGTTGAGTCTGTTTTGCCTATATTAAAAAATATTAACTATTTTGTGCTTCTCTAAAAGAATAGTCTTTTCTGAAGAAATCAAATATAAAGACATGATATCTATTCAGTTAAACCAGACTAAAAAATATAGCAACAATCATATTTTAACTCTTGGGATATATCCTTTTAAACTCACATAATTCCATATAAGCAGTAAATTTACTCAAATAAATATGTAAAGATTTAATATATCTAACTAGCTAGAAAAGAGAAGCATCAGATCCAAAAACTTGCTCTAACAATGTATTTTAATATTTGCCAAACATTAGGAACCAGTCTTTTTATAGAAAAACAAGTAAGCAAATATTAATTCAAAATAATACAAATCACATTGTTTAAAACAAAGTTTTGTGATTGCAAAAAACTACTCTAGAATTCAACCTAGAGAAGGAAGAAACCTTGCAATTTTGTCTTCTTCAGGATTATGAACCTAAGACCCCTGAAAAACATCTAGCCCCCAAGAAGAGCAGGACCCACCCAATGAAAACATGGCTAAGAGGCTGGTGCCCTCTGTGGTACTTGGCTTTTTCAATCATGTTGCAGTTTACATGGCACCAAGCCTGCTAGACACAAATGGGGCTCACCTGTCTAAAGGGGGAAAAGCATTCTAGCTCAAGATTTGAGCTAGAATCGGCTCAAAGCCCTCTCCATCGGGCTCTAGCTCAAGGGCCAATGGAGAGGGCTTTAAACTAGGTTTGAAGGGGGAAGGGGATAAGACCAGGTTGCTAGAGATGAACCTGGGGGTGTCATGCCAGTGTTGGGGGAGAAATTGATAGGTGAAGTGCATCCACACCAGTGCACACAGTATGGGAAAGAAACAGGAGGAGCAGGAAGACACTGTGCAGCAGAAAATCTGTGACAGTCTCCATCAGGGAAACACGGGGGTATGACTGACATGACTGGAGCGAGGGTAAAATTGAGTGCCTGTGGGTAAGGGTCAAGGGGAAGGCTAACCAGGCAGATCTCCCAGTGGGAGTCTGTTACAGACCACCCAGCCAGCATGAAGAGTTCTATAAGGTGACATTTCACTAAATGGGAACACAGCACAGCAGAGAGGAAGCAGTCTGGAGTGTGTGGAAGAGAACTTCCTGACACAGCTGATAACAAAACTTACCAGGGGCACTTAGAGGGCTTTGTTTTCTGCACAAAAAAATTGAACTTAAGTTCTTTAATCATTGAGATACAGGTTAATAAATCACTACAAATTTGAGCTCAAAATCTTCAGACCTGGAAAAGCATGAATCTTCTGCTGCATAACTCCAAAAGCAGCTAAACATTACTGCTGTCCTAGATATTTTTGTATTAAATTACTTTTGGTGGTGTATAAAAAAACCCTCTTCAGAACAAAAAAAATATTAGATTGCAGGTCTGCTGTGTATATGCAATTATGAGTAGAGAATATATATGTTATTATACATTGTTAATTAAAGGATTTATGACCACTCACTCTCTCTACCATCATCTTCCTATGTGGCCTTTCCTAAACCAATTAATGTCACTGAACTTTAGCTGAATTATAGGATGCATATCTCACAAAGCAGCAGTGAAGTTAAATGCATTACAGATTTGGAGGTCATTAGATAAGATTAGGCAAGTAATTTACATACAAAAAGAAAGAAAGAACCCTCTCTTGTAGTATGATGAGCTCCTGTTGGCACATCTTAAAATATCTACTTGCCACTATCATGCTTAGGTGTCCCTGGATTTTTTGGCATTAAGAATATAGATTGGTCTTTGACAGCAAAAGAATTAATATAGTTTTGATTTTAGTTTGTTGACATTTTTTCAGTTAAATATCTCATTTTCACTGAATTGTGTTTTCATATAAGAGAAACAGAGAGGAGATGTGAAATCAATAAGTTCCTCTGTAGAGCTGAATGGAAATTAACCACAAGAGAAGGAATTTGTGAACCATCTGCCCTTCTATGTAGTTGAAATTCTCTCAGAAAATAATATCACAGATTAATGAGGGAAGTGGCTAAAAGGGAAATGAGAATTTATCCCAAATTTGAATTCTTATATATTGAAAGATCAGGAGAAGAAACTACTAAAAGGAAAAGAAGAAACAAAATAACAAAAAAACAACACACCAAAAAAAAAACCCAGTTATGAGACTTCCTTGAGAAGGAGAACATATAGCATGAAGAACAGCTATGAAAACTAAGGTAGAAGAGAACTTCAGATTTTAAAAGCCATTTTTAATAATACATCATTACATTTATAGATGAGTTCTCTTCCATAACCTAGCACCTCAGAAAAAGAACTACTGCTTCATGCTCTTACATCAACATGTGTAATGACTTCAAAAATACTAACTACATAGAAAACAGAGAAAATCATTTAAAAAAACAGGAAACATTGCCAATTACACTAAGATGAAAGTGAAAAACATAGCAGATAAGGCTCTGTCACACTCTAAGTAAAGGATGACAGAGAAGTCAGTTTCAAAAGAGAAAAGCAACATCATTAAAAAGATCAAAACCAGGTATTTAAAATAAAAAACAGTCAGTGGTTTTCAGATAGACCTTGTATTGGCTATGTAATTGCAGTAGTCATGTATGCAGATATTAGCCTGAAAGTCTGCTTTTGAGGCTTAATGGAAACTCATTTCAAGGGTTCAGCTCTGCATGACTAGCTTGTCATAAGGAAAAGCAACCAAAGACAATTGGATGTGATACTGACTCCATCATTGCCTTGTGTGCTGATGGTTACAGGTACTGCATGTCTTATGGTATCCAGCTTAGTGTCCTTTGGCTTGGGAATATTCTTGATTGGAACTGGAGGGGAGAGGAAGGGCATGTGGGTAACTGTATGCATAGAGACAGCTGCAAAATTCTGTATTTTAATATAGCCAGACTGTGTTTATCATAGAAAATTAAGTGTGAGGGCATGTATCACATTACATGTGGAAAAAGGAATTCTTACAGATATGCAAAACTGAAGGCAAAATAAGACTGCAATGGCTGTTACAGCCCTACACAGTAAAGCCATACATTTGTGGGGTATCTTAGGATTAATGATTGCAAGTTTGAAATGCATTTGAGAAGAAGAAAATGAAGGTATTCTACAGAATAAAATATGTTCTTTGTCAATGACTTATACAGAACACTGGGCTTACAGAAAAAGCATTGGTCCAGATAAATAACTTCTTTATTTATGCCAAGAATTTTTAAAATGCTACATTTAATTTTAATATCATGATGAGAAGTATTTCTCCTTCGTGATAGGCCTCATTACACTACACTGAGTATAGTGTTTGCCTTATTTAACAATTTTTATCAATCATTTAACAATGGATAATGCACTCAATGTCGATAGAAATACAAGCAACAAAGGCACAAGGGTACAATTGACTAGGAAAAACAATTTCTGTCTTAGAGCATGGCAATACTATTGCAGTGAAATGTTGCTATTAAATGAAATATCTCAGGATGGTAAGAATAATCTTATTGGATTCTAATTTTTCTTTTATGAAAATTCTTAGTCTTTATGACCTTTGTTTTGCACTAATTTATGCTTTCTAGTCTAAGGAAATGTGGGTGTGGCTAACTTTTCTGTTTATAAATAAGCCAGTCAGTTTATGAGAACCTGCATGCATCTTAGTTGAGAAGAATTGAAGGTATAATATAATATATATACATATCTCAAAAAGATTCTCTAAACCCAAAACTTCAAACTGATGAATTCAATACCACACCTAATCACACATCTAAAATTCTTCAATTTCTCCAGCATGTATATAAAAATATTATTATTTCTATATATAGGCACTAATAATGATGAGTAATTTACTCATACGCTTCTTCATTTTGTTTGAAGAAATAACTTGTTCAAATTTCTTTTTTTGCCTAACAGACAACTATAATAAGCATAAAGATTTCACATGACACCACTCTGCTCTTGCTGCAAAGCTGCTGAGGCCATCAATGCCTCATCAGTGATGGCTGAGGCCATCAATGAGTTGCGATGTCTGTCAATCTATCTGCTAAGCTGCTCATAAAATTGTTTTTCTAGAGCTTTTTTAGCCTTGCAAAGTCAAATTCTAAAGATACCATCAATCCTTTAAATTGATGAGCTCCAAAAATTCTGGGTTGTGTTTATCTCAACAACAAAAAACCACACAATGACTTGTCTGTTAAGCAGTTATGATTCCGCATGAATAATAAAAAATTATATAAATATTCAGCAGTGGTCTACCCTGGCAAATGGAATATTTTTGTTTTCCATTAGCCCTTTTAAACTAATTAATGAATTAATGAGTGAAAAGAAGCAATATCAGACCTCAGTAGACTGAAGTGAGGTCACTCCGGTGCCATTTTCAATTAATGTTAGCATTTCATATGCATTACATACTATTGAATGATGACTCTTTGTCTGTTGAGACTATTTCATAGCTGGAACAAGGGACCAAGGACTTGGTGCTGGCCTGGTTCAATTCTTTGTTCTTCCGCTGACTCACCTTGTCTCCTTGAATAAGCCACCAAAGGTGGCAGCTACTTGGAGTGCACCTGCTTGGAGGAATGATGTGGGGTGGGGCATAATTAAATAAAAGTATTAAACACCAGCATTTAACTGATGAAAGCAGCAATAGGAGTACAAATCATGTTATTATTATTTTTCAGTCTGCCTACAAAGAGACCACCATATTTGTAGGCCTCTAGGTGTTTCTGTTTTTAATGGGACTACTTACAGCCAACACTACTAGCATGCCATGGGGAAGAACTACTGGAGACTAAAATGGTTTGTGTAGCTAAGCAATAAGAGAGAGGTTTCTCTGTGGCAATTTTTCAAAACGTTGCATGGGGGTTTAACTGTGTGACTCCTATTGACTTAAATGGGAGTCATGCAGCTAAAAAAGCATACAACACTTTGGAAATGTATGCCTAAGTGTTTTATCAATAATCATATGTAAGTAATAAAATGGGATTATTTTTTTTCTGTTCAATACATATAAACATTATGTTTATATCAGCATAATTACTGACTTTCTGTAGCTTGATAGCTAGTCTTTAGTCATACTATAATTGGCATCCTGATCACATAATGTCATTTTAATGTGTTCTTCAGAACACACATTACATTATTAGATTCTTGCTGTGAAAGAAGTGCAGAACAACTATATCATAAAAAACTACAAGAATGCTAACTCAAAAAATCATTCCCCATTCAAAATGCAATATAGATCAGCATCTGAGTAATAATTTTCTATAAACATTTCCAAATTGTGAACACAGCTAATTTCTGGGGGGGAAAAAATAGATTTACTGCATACTGCCTATACACTGAAAAAAAGAACATATGGAAAGGCCTTGAAAGGGTTGTTTCAGGGAGTCAAGGAAAGAAAACTATTCCCTCACTAACTGATATCTGATGAAACATTTTCATACCAAAAAGTCTTCTGTATTCTGATTGGATAGTAGCAGCCAACTAATTGAAAAAGGCCAGGTTTTGTGGTATATTTCATTAGTTGTAGTTTTCACACCTCTGTTAACTGGCTGGTGCCCTTATCCTTCAGCAATATGAAAGAATGGACAAGCCAAATTCTGGGATTTGTAAAATGGATTATTCTTTTCATGCTTATTGAGGAATAATTGCTCCTCAATACTCAGGTTGCTATTTCTCATTGATTGCAAAGCAAATCCTGAGCTTATTCTGACTCTCAAGCTATTAAAGATAGCTTACAAAAAAAACACCAAACCCAAAACTATTGCACTGATGAGTTCATTACATGTAAAGAAATTTTGAGAAGAACAGGACTAAAAGAGACTTAGAGAGGCTAGAGCTATTTTGAGGTATTTAAAGTAGACACATGATGGAAATGCTGGGAAGATACCAGGTCAAAGAATATTTGCAGGGGCTGACTACAACAGTTATGAGAGGAGAGTATAAACTATTTCACTGTCTAATAATACCAGCTATGGAGTGATTACATTATTTTAAGATACTATCACAAAGTAGACATAGCTTTCTTTTATTTAGCCTATTATGTAGTTTTGTAAGCAGAAAATATGGATTCTGGAATAATCATGGTAAGAGATTTTTTTAGAAATGGGAAGTCAGAAGAGGAATTACGAACTTAACCACAAAGTTCTGCAGTATGTGTTAGCCTTTACCTGCCATTATAATCTGCTTCTGCTGAACAGAAGCTGCCAATTGTGTTGTTATGTGGTGATTTTACCAGGTAGACAAATACCTAGAAAATACAAGATCATCACAAGATTATTGTGTTGAAAAGGCTTGATAGTTTATATTGCATTTCTTGGGAATTCAGAATAGAATGTCTCACCACTGTGTAAAAACAACATTCTGAGGAATAATTGAAAGTATAGACCTGACCATATTTGCACTACATTGGGTGGACTATTATAATTTATGAATCCTGCAGTTGTCTGAAAGACCACAGATGTTTGTCTGAGTATAAAACAATCAGGAACAGTGTCTTTACTTCCTAGAGAGAAAAAGAAAAATAAAAAGAGATTACAAAAGCCTTAAGAGCTGCAGTAAGAAACATTACATTAACAAAGATGGTCATAAATTTTTGGTATGGTTTATAAGATTTGATTATATTTTAATTCTGAAGTCATTGAAAACCTTATGAAGTTCAACAAGAACAAGTATAAGGTCTTATATGTGGGAAAACATAATCCAGGAGTACAGCACTGGCTGAGATTTACCTGGCTGGAGAGCACACTATGAAAAGGGATCTCGGGATGCAGGAGGACAACAAGCTCAATAAAGTGAGCAGTGTGTTGCTGCTGTGGCAAAGAAGTCAAGAGAATGCTGGCCTGCAAAATAACAATGTGAACATATATGAAACAACATGGAATTCCAGAATCATATATCATGTTAATAAAATGGAAGATGGATTTGCTGAAAGGTAGCCACATCAGCTGTGAATTCATTTGCTTCCTTCCTGGAATATCTGCACTGCTGCCAGTGACTGCTGCTCTTGAGGACCAACCTGGGTTTAACTGAAACCTCTTCAAGTAGGTATGTCAACAGGCAGCCATGGTCACAGGGAACTTGCTTTAACCATCTGAGTACTTAATTTGCTTCTCCAGCAGTTTCTGCAGCCCACACTCAGCTCCTTGATGCTGAAAATATCCTGCCACTGGTACTTTTGCTGTCTGGTGTGAAGCTTCTGCAGTATATTCTAAGCAAACTGCAATCACAGAAGAACCATTAGAGTGCTTATGAAAACAGATTAACCAGAAAGAGTCTGAGAGTGCATTCAGATACTACAGACCAGCACAGAAGAGAGCAATTGCAATGCAAATTATCATAAAACACCTGACTTGAAGAGGCTTCAGAGGTTTGCTATGGACTGGATTGGTGCACGATCATTTCAGGCAACATATTTAGCACAAGTCAATGCATAGACTCAGTATTAAACTCCCTACAGGTGTGATCAAGTGTGACTTCAATTGAGTTGTTCCTGCTTGTACTAAATTTGGCCTAAGTTCAGAATTACTTTCAGCAGGTGCAGTTTATGGTCCTCCAGATGATATCTCTCTCACCACTGCAGAAAAATAAGAATAAGTACAAGGACAGACTGTGTAATGATGACCACACTATACAGTTAGTCTTAGTACAGTTACATTTCTTTGTAACCCGGATTTATAAGGGTTCTGGTAGTCCAGTCCTGATAAATGAATTTTCCACTCCTTCCTGCCCTACCCTAGTCTTCTCTTGCAGGCTGTTTCCTGGCTGCTGGCAGTAGCTGCATTAGTAGCATATCCATGCTTCAGCCCACAGTCCAATACCATCAGAGATCCACTTTCAAAAATATCTTAAATTTGGCAGATGGTGAAAAGAGCTCCTGAAACATGGACAGGCTTTCCATTCCATACCCCCAGTATGGAAGAGGGAATCCCCAGCAAAGGATTGGGACAAACTGTGTCATCTACAGTACTATAATATCTTCACTGCACTGTTTAGATAAGCAATACCCTAGGCCATATGGAAACAAAGGCAGCAGAACTGTTGCATCCTAAATCTTTTTCTTTCTTAGAGAAAGAAGCTGCCTTCTGAACTCAAAAGAAGGAAAAATGGTAAGAGAACATAGCAAAAAAAAAAAAAAAAAAAAAAAAAGGAATGAAAAAGCAGACTTTAATATCGCCTAGTTAACTTAGGTGAAAAAAAGAGAAGGAGGTTCCTCAAACTATCTCCTAGTTCACTATGAGCATCAGCCATTTTTTAGCATGACAAAATAAGCACTTATTTCTGACATAGAAAATGCAGTGTGAAATTACATCAAATCTAATTGTATATTTATGATCCATGAAAACAAATACATGAGAGGATGAGGTCTAATTCAAGAGAAGCACAAACAACTTGTATTTCATTGTCAGGTCATGCATTTAAATACAAAGTGCTGCCCCACACAACACACATTTTGTAAAACTACAAATCCATGAATGAGAAAGAAGCTGGTTTGTTTGGGTCAAAGCCCATTGAAACAATGCCACCAGCCTGCTACCCAAAAGGAGCCTGGGGCCATTGTGAATGGTGGCCTGTGCCTTTCAAACCAATTTTTTTTTTTTCCAATGGCTTAATTTCATTCCTGAAAGCCAGAGAAGCACTAAAATGGAATGAGAGCTATGCCCAGCTGTCAGCGCCTGTCCTTCCTCCATCCATTAGCACTCCCTAATCTGAAAAATTCACCAGCCCTATAGGTTCCCACACCACACACCAGTTATGCTGATTAGAAAATTCACGCTTCAGTATTAGTGCTGATTAAAAAGGTTTCCCTGTGCTGTATGCAGATGTTGAATATTCATCAACAGTGTCTGGTTTAAGAAATGATAAATAGCATAGGAAATAATTTTATAACTACATCAAAAACTTATTTGTAGTGTTCAGCAATGTCCCCCTACAGCCTAGTTTATAAACAAATTATCTGAATTATTAATTTATCATGCAGGGACTGAAAAAAGAAAAAAAAATCCCAGTGGGTTATTACAGTCCTTCACAGGAAATGAATATCTCCTGGCACTAATGACATCATCAATAACAAGAAGTTTACTTCCAAAGAACTCAACTCAAAATTTAATTAACTGTATATGATATTTTCAAATTAAATATGAGTTAAGGGGTTCAGTACTTGGACTAATGTAACAGTTCCAGAGTAAATTTATTTTTAGTAGATTAACAACAACAACAAAAGCTATAATAAAAGACCTTTTGAACTCCAAAATAAATATACAGTTTAATGGAAATATTCATTTTGTCTGTTGACAATATGGAAATTGTTTGCTTCTCTTTCAAAGTCCCATTTGTTTAAAGGATTCAGCAAGAATTCTTGTAGATAGGAAATGTAGCACAGGCCAGTGATGCTGGAAATGTGAAAAGGAAATCTTATCAATGAAATTCCCATTTTCCTATACTTTTGGTAGTTTTTATCTTTCTGGATGACAACAGCATAAAAAGCAAAGAGAGAGTAATCTACACCACATGACTCTCATTTTGAAGTCATCTTTGAAATAACAAATCAGATATCCCAGACACATAAGAGAGAATGGAACTACTGAATCCCTACTCAAATTTCCTGTTTGTTACAAATGACACTTGGCCAGCACAATAAAATGAAAACCTAATCCAAAAATCTACCTTACAAAAGGAGAAATAATGACATTCATATCTATGGCAACATAGAAAATGTAACTCATGTTGTGCTGGGGAAAAAACAAACAAACAAAAAACCAACAATCTAACTGAAACATATAAAAAACCTGCAAGAAAAACCCTAAAGGAACGACAAGATTGTGGAGATTCCTCAAACTTCATAGAGAAAAATAAGGTTATATTGTAGAAACCTGTCTGGTTTAACTATTTTGATATTCACATATACGCGCTATTCAAACAGAATCAGTGTCAAGTCCTTTTTCATTATTTCTTTTGGAAGAATTACATTTCTAAAAACAAAGGAACACTTACCGATGCATTGTTAAGGCACTGAACAAATATTGAGCAATTTTTTTGATGCTGAAGCATCATTCATTTGCAAAAAAAAGGCAATGAATATGCAGACAGATGCCAATATGAAAGGAGTGAAAAGTTACGCACTGTCTTTCTTTTCAAAAGGAAAGAAAAATGCCTTTCTATTGTAAAAACTGCTTTTCCTTTCAGCTGCCTTTGAGTCAACCTTCTTCCAAGGGAAACTTTATTGACAGAAGAAGCAGGACACTGATGTTTTGGAAAGGGAGGAGCAAATTGCTTCTCCACAGACCCTTCTTCAGTTTCCCCTGAGAATATATACCTTAAATCAGAAAACTGACCAAAGCATCTTGCTTTTTCATGTCCTTATGGTCAGTTTTCTAGTCATGACTTCTATGAAATGGGAAACTATGGACATAAAATCAATTTTCAAGCATTTTCTTAATAGAGGTGGTGATAAAAGCAAGAAGCCAGGAAGCAGTGGTAGAAAAATAGCGAATTTTCTTTTATGACTTGTTGTGAGACCTTGAAAATGGAGTCAGCAACAGCAACTGAAATTTGACATTCAAGAGATCTGCAGGGAAGGAAGATGAGAGGGCATGCAATTATGGAGGAAGCTAAAATTTTTCCTAGAACTTAGTAAACTATTTTTTCTTTTTAGAAAACCATCATAACACAGTAACTTTTTTATAGACTCTTGAGTGTAAGAGAGGTTTTATGAGGCTGTTACAAGAAGTCACCACAATTATGTACTGGTGTGTAAAAAGAGGAAATTATACATAACCATAAGCACAGACCAAATAGCTGATGTGAAGCCAGGTGATAATTGCTAAATTATATAAATGCAAAGTTATTGTTATTATTATTGGTGGTGGTGATGAGGATTGATTCCTTTACTTTGACACATTCCAGGGGCCACTTTGCTAGGCACACTATACAAAATATAAAAAATGTTTTCTGTGCTAAGAATCAAGTGCTTTAGGTCCCACTCTGTATTTTTCACTTTTCCAAGTCAAGAACTTATATTAAAAAAAAAATCTGGGTAGCATCAGAAACTCATTAAAATCAGCTAACAGCAGAAGCATTTCTAAATTTTCCTTGTATATTTTATATTCACATAATCCTGTTTATTTCATTATCCTAGCTGCTTTAGCTATTGGAAACAGAAGCTGCCATCAACCTGAGATGCTGCTGTTCATTTCTGCTGCACATATAAGTGTGGGAACCTGTATTTCACACTCTTACAATGCTAGCAAGAAAGAACAGATTGCCCAGAGAGGCTGCGGACTCTCACATGGAGATATTTCAGAACCATCTGGACACAATCCTGTGCCCTGTGCTCTGGGATGGCCCTGCTTGAGCAGGGAGCTTGGACCAGAAAACCCACTGAGGTCCCTTCCAACTGCAGTCGTTATGTGAGTTCTGTGATTCTGTGGAAGGATGTTTTTTCCAAAAGTATTATCACATGTTCCCTGGTGCTGTGGAAAAACACCACCAAGTCTTCAGGAGTGACACAAGTTCTAGGATGTTTGGGTGTGCTAAATGCTAGATCCTTTCAGAAGTTTTATTAATTTCTCTTGAATACTGTACAGCTAGGAATTTAGAAATGCATAAAGCGTACAATATCTAGATACAGGATAAAGTATTACCTACACTCACTGATATTCTGTGAACAAATTATTATTTGGCAAGGCTTGCAATGAAGACACAACACTAGGAAGAAGCATTGGGATGCACACTGGAATCCAAGCAAGCAGAATCTGATTTGCTGGTGCTGTAAGCAATCTGAGTTGGAACTTATTCTTCCCAGGTATTTGAACAGAGGCCATCAGAAGTGGGCTGATTTCAGGAGACACCCTAAATGTAATGCTGTAATGAAACCAGTAAAATTAATGTGCACGCACTTGTGGTGTTTCCAAGCATGAGCACTACAACTATGTTCAATTCTTACCATCTGCTCCACTGGAAATAAAACTAAGACTGTACAGATCACTTTTAAATCCCTTAAAACAAAATCCATAATACAAAACTGATTTCAAGGGCAGAAAAGGACAATATTTCCAGAAGTTTGCTGAGGTTATATTTTTTTCACAGAAAAAAAATCTAGTACTCTATACCATGTATATTGGCATAATAAGATATTTTGCTATATGGATATTTCAAATACACATAGTTTACCAAAAATGTAAATTATCATAAATATACTTCACATAAAATAAATATTCTATGGTGTATAAGATGTTGGCACTGTGCTAAAGCATGCTGCAAATAAAGTGACAGTGATATTTATATATATATATAGGTTCATATCAAGTTTCTGTAAAAATAACATAAAGTCCCTCATTCAAAATGTCTTCAGGGAAAAAGCAGAATATTAATTTTCACGGTACTTCATTCCAGTATTTTCATAAGTATTATATGCCTATGTCTACATAAAAACACTGTTACATACAAGGACCAATACAGTTGAAAACCCTCCATGAATTGAACAGAAATCTTTCCATCCCCAAAGTGCCAAATAACAAGCCAGCTCAAATGAATGGTAAAAAGCATAATTATGAGTGCATTCTAATACCTGCAATGAATTTATCTTTGAAAGCTTTTCATTGTTTGTATGCTATATTCCACTTACAAATAAAATTTTACAGTGTGCTATATACCTCAAAAAGAGTATTAAAACCTCAAAGAAATATATATGTTTATTATGTTACTATGGACACACAATACCACAGAAGTATGTGGGGCCAAACCCCCCATATTTATAGAGAGTGGAATTATGAATTATTGTTTCCTTTACTCACAGCATTAGTTTAATTGTGCTTTTACATTTTCCAGTAAAATTTTCACAGAGACCTATAGTCTGACAAGCCAAGTTAAAGACAGCCTTCATCACTAGGCCTTTTACATAAGCTTAACTACTACCAATATATTAAAATATGCCCTAAAAGTTTTATCTATTTTGTATAACACATTTTGAAGGAACATCATCAGTATTAAAATAAGCAATGACAGTCTCACCTGTGACCCTGAAATATCAAACTGGGAAAAAATGGCAGGAAACTCTCTTCAAGGAGAGTCTTCTCCTGATCCTGCATTTCAAGCCACTCAGGTACATTCCCAGGCTTGTGAAGACTACTTCTGCAATCCAGCACACCAGACTTTGCCTTTATAGTCCAAATAAAGGGCCATGACCTATCTCTAATGCAGTATTACACCTAATTCCTTTTTCTTAAATAATAATTTCCTTATACCAAGACAGCACATTCATCAGCACAGATCAGATCACCCTCCCTTTTTACAATATCACTTAGATTGGTAGGGATGCCAGGAGGTTTTTTGTCTCTCTGCTCAGAGCAGAGATAACACAGAATTAAGACCTATTTAATAGGTCAAGGCTTTGTCCACTCTTAAAAGTCTCCAAGAATATAGATACTGTAACGTTGGTGATACTGCACCAGTGCTCAGTTATGCTCATAACATCAGAAACTCTCATGCTTCAGTTTATGTGCACTGATTCTCATTCTCCCACTGTGCACTTCAGTAAACAGCCTGCCTCTGTACTCTTTGTAGTCCCTTAAGTCCCCTGGAACAACATCTCTTCAACAAGCTGAACAAGCTCATCTCCCTCAGCCTTCCCTCACAGGATTTCAGCCACCTTGATGGCTCTTTGCTGAACTTGCTCCAGCTGATCAGAATCTCTTTCCTGTACTTAGGCGCCCACAGCGGGATGCAGTGTTCCAGAAACTCTCAAATAAGCAACACACTGAAGTGATTAAGCACTTCCCTCCGTCTAGTGGCTACAACCCTATTTTTACAGCCAAGTACCCTGTTAGCCCTCATCGCAGCCAGGTGGAACTCATATCTAGTTTACTGTTCAGCAGGACCCTCAGGGGCTTTCCAGCTGAGCTGCACCCAGGCAGTCAGTCAGTGCCCAGCCTGCACTAGTGCAGGGGTGAGTCTCTCACAAGTGCACAACCTCGCATTTGTCCATGCTCAGTATTGTGAGGTTCCTCTGGGCACATTCGTGTAGCTCGGCAGGTCCATCTGGACAGTGTCTCTGCCCTCATGGGTAGCCATGGTGTTCCCAGAAGCTGAGGGTGCCTCTGTCTTCTCCTCTAAGTCATTGGTGAAATATTAAACACAATCAGTCTGAGGACAGACCCCTTGGAAGTGTCACTTCTGATTAATTACCCAAGGCAGAACATGGATCCCTGCACTTTCACCAGTGATCCAGCTGACCTTTCCCTCACCTAATAAACTACCCATTAAGACTAATGTCCAGTTGTGATAAAAAGGTGGAAGACCATATCAAAATTCTGAATTCAAAGTGGATGACATCAATGCACTATGAAAATCTGGTGAATTTCTACAACAGAAATATTTGGATATCATGTTTTCAACCCCATTTCTGCACTTCTTCCTTCCTTCTTTGTGACAGTTGCCTTACATGATAAGGAGCTCTCCTTTTCAGCCACGTTCCATCAACCACAGATCTTGTGCAGTCTAAAACTTTGATTAAACTAGTTCACCTCCCACTTTTTGATATAACCAGGGAGACATCATAAAACACACCTAAATATTCATCTAAATATTCAGAGATGAATTTTACTTGGCTATTTTTCCAGCCCTCTGGTAACTACTTTTCCAAATATGTGGAAGACTGATTTTGCAGAATTGCTATCAGGAAGCCAAGTCTGTACTTGCACTTAGTGTATGGATAGCAGGGATGGTATGTTTCATTAGGGACAGAATGCAACTTCAAGTACAGAGGAGACAGAGAATTTTACAAAAGCAGTGGCAGACTCCTGGAAGACAAACTAAGTTGTTAATTCAAGATCCACATTTCCCACACTGAAGCATTTGCTCATCTGCCTACAACTCCCCAGAACATTTAATCACATTCATTCTCAAAAACCTACGTACATATTTAATTGCTTGATGGATCAGGGCCTTAACTGAATAGGGCAAAGCTGCAAAGCAGTGGAATGACTAGGACACCTGAGGCTGTAGGACTCATCTCATCCAACATTAGACATCCAACATTTATAACAAAAGCATATGTCTCAGCTAGTTACTCTAGCCCCTGTTCATAATTAATGGAGAGAAATAGGCACTTCTAGGGTGCAATTCATCAGTCTTATTTTAAACATCTGCTTTAGGAAGAGATGAATTGCATCCGTCAGGTGCATATTTTTCCCTGCTGGTTATCTGGGGGACCAAGGTAGCTACCTCAGAGGCAGCACCTTTATTATAATCCTGACCAAAATAAAGCTTCTGAATGGATTCAGAGGGCTACAGAAAACACTCCCAGCAACTTGTAGTTTGCCTCTGAGTCTTATTCTGCTTCTTGATTCCTGACTCTGGCTCCCACCTGCTGCAATCTGGTCTGTAGTTCCTAGTACATTTTCCATCTTACTTGCCCAAGTATTTGTCCCCACCTAGCCTGTACTGCCTGTTCATGTTTCTGTCCCCTCACCTTGGACTTACAATCCCTGAAACCCTGCCTTTGTCTGAACCTGTGTTAGAATATACAGATCCCTTGTCTTCTGGGCTTTCCTCTCAATTTACATTTTCTATATAGACCCTGGCATTAAGAGTCCTTCCCACTCCTGACATTGGTCTTTCTTAATCACAAGGTTCCAGCTTGCATGTCCATCTCATTTCCAGCCCAGTTTAAAAGCCCTATCTAGCCATGTTCTATTCAGAGTAATCAAGATGTCAGCCATTGGAGTAGCAGTAGTTTTTAGCACATAACTTTATTTGTGCTATAAATTGCAAAATGATTCTGTGAATATGAGTATTAAATGTTCATACAATAGAAGTACAAAAGTAATACAGACCACGAATGGAGCAATGCACTTACTAGGCATTAAGCATAGAGACAAACCTCACTATCTGGACAGCTATCTGCAAAAAATACATAGCTACTGCTGTTCAGACATTGACCTTCTTCTGAAAATCTTCAGTCATGTTTCTAAAAATAGCCTCATGATTTTCTTCTTGTGTCCTCCATAACCATTCAGTCTTTACCCACCCAAGTCCCTCTGTAGTTTTTTTTTTTTTTATCTAATATTCTCTACCACTCAGTATCAGTAACAGAAATTGTTTGAGCAACTGTGTTACCATGTTCCCTGAGTCCAGCAAACACTTAACCCCAGATAAAGCCCTCTCTAGGAAGTTCACATGTGCATTATTCTATCAATTTGGACTGCCAGCTGGAGCATCAGCTTTTCCAATAGCAACCAGCTTCTGATGAAGAGCAAATAAAACGCTGATATTTGCAGATGGACTTTAGTTTAGTTTTAGTGGCATCTCCTTACAGTTAGTAACCAGGTGACTGAAACCCTCCATAATCTCAATAGAGCAGCCATTTACTACCCTCCCAAAAAACTGCTTTGCTACAGTACCCAATGAAAAAAATCCTAATATTTATTAGCATTACAGTAAGCAGAGATTAAGCTAAATTATGAAATTAAAAATAAATCAAATTATTTTGTCTATTAGTATGGTATTTTTAATGAAAACTGTTGATTGTTAAATGCAATTGTAATGAAATAAAGGAACAGGGTGTAGAGTGAAACACACCTTTTCCGTCCTTGCAAGTGATGATACTGCCAAAGTAATCCATTCATCAGTGACCCTCTCTTTACCCTCAAAATTACATATGTATGTGCTTTTCTTTGTCTGATCAGTAAACATCTAAACAAGACTCATTAAAACCCCCAAAACATTAAGTTGTTGCAAATGGAAAATTAACTTTTAGAAACATTTCAACTGCACCAACCCCCATTCCCCTTCAAAAAAATGAACAAAAATATGGAGAAAAAGCCCAAGCAAGTTTATCCTTTCTAATATGCCTTTGTCATTAGCCTGCAAAGGGCCCCTGCTACTGCCCTTTTGAAACACTCGAGTATGTTAATGTCCATAATGGTGACCTAATCAGTTTAGGTGTATCATCCAAACAGTTTCACAGAAGCAATTGAGAGCATGTCATTGAGGACTTGCAAATGTAGTGTGCTTCAGCATGTCTTCAGAGCAGGCCAGAGTGTGACGGATGGCAGCGATGCTGTACTCCTTGAAAGCCGCTGGTCTCTTGCATAAAAACACATTCTAATACAGGACTACATTTGGTATTTAAATGGATAAAGCACGGGAGCACTGTTAGATTCAAGTTCTGTTAGAAGCTGGAAGATATTCTTCACATAAAATCCCCAGTTTTGAGCTTGAGGTAGGAAGTTATACCCACAAAATATAACTTAATACAGCCTGCTGGCAAGGCATAAATCTGCGCAAAAAAATCAGTGCTTGAGTTCTTGCCCTACATATGAGAGTAAATGTCTTGGATGTAGGAGCATGGCAAAATTCATCCTAAACTGAAAATGGTTAATTTTTAAAGAATACAACACAGAAAAATAGGTTGCAACACCTTTTTATGATTTCTTTTATCTTAATTAAAAGAAATTATAGTTACTTAAGAAGAAGCTATGGAAGTGGTCTAGGCTGGTACTCTGACTTTATGCAAAAATGGCTGCAGAATCTGGCATTGACGAGGAGGAAAGCTATATGCCAAGCACTTTCACTTGTTTTGCCAGCAGCAACTAACAAAACTACTAAAGGTCAAAGTTTTTACTAAGAGGCATATTACAGTCTTTTATCTTGTGCACATAGTTAAGAAACACCAGCAGTGCACAAACAAAACACCTTGATAAAAATTATCCAGCTTTTAGCACCACACTAGGTTCTTCAAAACATGTTTTAAAGTGAGGAGGCAAAACAAATCCAGAATCAGACGTTCTTCCTTCCTCATTGATTCAGAAAACATTCCCCTTTAATTCAAGTTCCTCCCACTCAGTATAGAGATTACTTTTTAAACACCATGTCTTTTATTAATTTGTGAGGAAATAAAAACCATATCAGACAATAATGTATTTATATTTGACAACAATAACAATGAAATGGAGACGCTAAAATGGGAAAATACCTTTCTAGGAAAACTATTATGTAAAATACCTAAGGCTTGAAATTCTTTCTTTTTCTTCTCTAAGGTTTATTTATGGCTCTGCACTTTTTAATGAAGGGGACATTTGGATTGAATGAAACCAAAATGATTTCATGGACAAAATACAAAGTGGAATCACAGTGAAGGTGAAAATGGCCTGTGCCTCCACCAGGTTTCATGTATTACTTTTATGGCCCTAACATGTAGTTGTTATACCTTGTGTGCTTTTAAACTCATGTAATCTGAAAGTGGATGTGCAGTGTGTTGCAGCCCATGCACCTCCATGCTGTGGAAAGCGGCACAAAGGCACATAGGAGTGTTTGAAGGACACAAAAGCCAGCTGCAGCAGAAGTGGAGGACTGTGGAAAATGGAGAGGGCCCTTCCTGGTGCCTTTTCACTGCCCAGGGGTGTGCCCAAGCCTCATCCAGGCAGCTCCAGTGAGCATAGCCTAAAAACCCATGGGCTCAAACAGGATCCAAGACCACCCATGCAGAGTCTGCACTCTCTCCCTTGTCCTGTTTTGTTTACATGCACAGACACAGTCTAAGAGAATGACTTTTAATTTTTTAACGTACCATCATCTTTCATTTGTAGTCATGTGACCATTTTATATTTCTGCGCTAAATTAACAATGAAATTATCCTCTGGAGCTTCTTTCAGACAACTAAAAATGTGTCAAAGTCTATTTTGCCCATGATGCTACCTATCTTCTAAAGGACTTGTTCAATAGTCTTTAAGATACCTACATTTAACCACGCAGGGTGGAATCCCAGTCTTTCTCCCTCTTGCATAAAGACTTTCAAAGAAGTTCAGCATTTTCTGAATGGTATACTCCTTGGCCTTCGGGGCTGTGTATGGATTAGCAGTGTAGCTTTGCAGTAGGTCTGCAGAATAAAACAGCTGATGTAGAAGGCCTTGCATCCACACGGCAAATATTTCAATGAGAAGTTAATTTAGACCAGTCCTTGTGTACCTCAAGGGTTCAGCACATGTCTGTAGTAATTGTACTTTCAGTCTGATTTTAGAGAACATAATCCAGTTTAGTTCCATCCTAAAGGAGCCCAGTTTATATTTTCCAAAATGATTACAGGATGTCAACAATCCTTTTTTTTAAACCCATAAACAATCACACCTCAGGATATAGATGAACAATTTCAATCAAATTATTTCATTTTGCAGGTGAGCAAAACTAGCAAAAAATGACAGCAGACTGATTTTTTTATGGGTTAGGTTTTTGTTTTGTTTTTTTTTTTTTAGGAACTACATTATTTTGCTAACAGTTAATTTTAATTTAGGTCTTTATGATGGAATTGAGTAGGAAAAGGTAGGTAGGTCTTACTACTGATTGACAAACATGGTAGTACTTTCCCCCATGCAACACTTTACCTCTCCTCTGTACATCACCTTTGCTCAGTAAAAGGATGTCAACTCATGCTGTCTGGAGCCAAATTTCCATATCCAAAATAAAACAAGAGATTGTAGCCAGTCTGCCTGTAACGTGACTCCAGTCTGAGAAGCAGCCCAGTGGTAAGGAGGTCCAACAACTCAAATATCTTCAGGGGTCTAAGACCTTTCAGATGTACCATCTGGTTCCTTTACCAGCAAAGTAATTTAGTTAATTTTTAAAATTCAGAAATTCAAGCAAAATTCACCTTTACTTGAAAGTTCAAACCTCATTTAAACACAAGCTTGGGACTTCTTTCAACTCTTGAAAGGTATTTTTCTTTTGTAAATGAGCATCTGAGCTGTTTTGAAATAA
The DNA here is from genome assembly GCF_017590055.1 of Onychostruthus taczanowskii. Classification (NCBI taxonomy): domain Eukaryota; kingdom Metazoa; phylum Chordata; class Aves; order Passeriformes; family Passeridae; genus Onychostruthus; species Onychostruthus taczanowskii. The sequence continues at coordinate 2,553,450 of NW_024504566.1, forward strand.
CCTAAATGAGCACAGCTCCCAGGCTTTGTCTGAAAATACAAGCAAATAAGAAATAACTGCCCTGAAAATTGTGCTCTCGCCCAATGATAGCTTTCTACCCACATGCTCTTGTCTCTCACACTCTGGAACAGCACCTTACATTGTTAACATTTTCTACAATCTCCACTGCTGGGAAACAGTTGGATGCTTCAGTTCTCTCAGCTCCTCAGTTGCTTTTATTCTTTCAGCTACACGCTATTATAATGAATTATCTGATTTCAAAGACCAGAAAATGTCTCCTTTTGTAATAAAGCTGTTCAAGCTATTTAAAATGTGTTTTCCAGATTATCAAGCATTTTGTCACGTTAGAATCTCACTTTAACACAGATAAGCCATAGCTTCATCAAGTTTTATCTTGCCCAAACTGAGCCAAGGGCAGGCTGACTCACCGGCTGGTAATAGCAAGCACAGCTTTTCATCTCAATGTCACCAGCTGGAATTCAGCAAAGGTCATCACTGACCAACTGAGCTTTTGATGGCCTTATGAAATTAGCTGATGATCTAGGTACAGCGACTAGAGGACAGGTATTCTTATTATAAAAACCATTTACCAATTGACAACCTCTCTTACTGGACTCAGCTGAGAAATGATGAGCTAAATGAGGCACAGGTGCTCAACCACTTCCTCACATAAACAACTGGCACCTGAAAAAGAAGTTTAAGGGCATATTGCCAGGGGTTAAGTGTGTCCCACCTATTGTGAAACTGAAAGACTTCAGACACTTAAGCCATTAGTCTATTACCTTTCTTTAACAGTATGGTATTTCAACTTTTGTTTTAGGAGAAAAAAAAATAAAAGAAACGGACTCAATATAAAATTTAAACCACCCTAAACCATAAGGGCTAATTAAAACATTCCACAGTAAGACCAACAATAATGGGTGCAATGATATATAGTTGAACAGTATAATTTTATAAGCCTCTATTATTATCAAATTCTTGCTATTCTGATGCATTTTCCATTTAAGTCCTTTTCAGCAGAAACCAAGACATCTGTGTCATATGAGAAGAGATATGCTATAGAGTTGCTTGCTGCAGCTAGATTTCAAATTCTGTTTAAAAGAAGATATCTTCATTAGAAGAAATGATAGAAAAACTTTGTCTCCCCTTTTTAGAGCAAAACTTCTTCTGTTGCTGTCAAACACCATTTTAAAATTGTTATTTCTACTTGTCATGTACTCAGCATTGGACGTTATTTTTCAAGTGAATTTTACAAATTCAGTTAATTATCAGTCATTTTACACTAATAGAAAAGAAATTCTAAAGAGAAATAGTGCCAAGATTGGCTCTGGATGCCAGAAACTCATTGCTTCTTCCTGAAACAAGCAGAATACATAACACTTTAGCAATTTTTCCTGCTCTGTACTTAAACCAGATTTCCCTGCGGCTTACAGAACTTGTGCATTTAGTGGAGACTTTTAGTTCATTCATCAAACACATGATATAAACCATTCTGTTATGCACCCTCAAATCAAAAGATGAAAAAGAAAGAAGAAAGAAGAAAGAAAGGTGCTCACAAAGGTAAAAGTGCTTACTGAAGGACATGCTTCTTAGTGCTTGGCTGTACAGAAACATGTTCACACAAACAACTGTCGCAGCAATTATTTATGATTAAAAAACATGGGAATGTTGTGGTGACTTTGCATTAGAAGTCTAGTATATGTCAATTGTTTTATTCATGATAAACAGATCATTTAGTTGGAAAAATCCCATCTGCCTAGATATATCTCTTATTATTTATGAGAACCATGTTTAGGAATGCAGGCAGCACATGTGCATAATTAATCCTGAAGAGAATTAGACATTGTTTGATTCACAGCTGAATGCAATTAGCATTAGGAAGTTTACATATGTTGGCAATAACACAGATTAGCAACTAAAGTGCTTGTTAAAAAATTTAACCTGAGGCTGCTGGAGCAGACCTCTCCTAATGATGCTTTAAATGTTGTTGATGAAGTAATAATCAATTTTGTTTTATAAATAGTAAATCAAGAATTTAGGTCTAATTAGCTGTGCTACAGATCACTTCACTTACATATCCAATGTACATGTGATGCGTACTGTGAACTTTCTCTGAGTCTGGTGTGCAAACAGTTGTTAAGGGAAAGATATGATCCCTTCTGTACAAAAAAGAAAGGAAAAAAAAGTCACAGATGGGGAAGAATGAGATGTCTGTGATGGGAATGACTCTGTGCTCCTGGCACTCAAGCAGGAAGGAGATTTTCCTTTGTTATTTCAGAGCCTTTTAACTGAAAGGTGAAGAAACAATGCCTTGTCTGCCTTTTTAAGATATAATAATTAGATTATAATTCATAGTCTGTGAAATGAAGCTCTCTAATGGAGAGGGAGGAGAAAGAGAATAAGTGATAAAAGTGAGGAGGCAAAGTAAAATTGAGCTGTAATTGTTTTCACTTCAACTTTAAGAAGTTCAACATTAATTAAAATGTTTCTGCACCACTCACCACCAGATTGGCACAAAAGAGGGCTGGCTGGTATGTGCAGCTGCTGACTGGCAGGGATGTCAGCAAGACAAAGCCAGGAAGATTGCAGTTACACACACACACACACACATACACACACACACTCCCCTGACACACAGACACAGATATTCCAAAGACGACATTGCAATTAGAGCAAACAGTTCTGGTTTTATTCAAGGAGTAGGTCAGAATACCTCCCAAGTAAGAAATTCATGTTTCCTAAAACATCCAAAAGAGTTTGAAAAGTGTTTCAAGATACCTTTCTCATTTTTTAGCTCAGAGTTTGCTTTGATTTTCTCATTTTCTATTATGTTTATTTGTATAGGAAATGTTCAGAGAGGTAAGCTTCAGGTGACCACCTTCCATGACCTAAGACCCAGCTGCAGCTGGATCCATGAAAAGTTTTCCTTCTTCTTCAGCTTTATTGTCTTCTTACCCTCTAAACATTCCTTCACACAAACAGGTGCTGTTGGGGGGTGTATTGTGCAGTCCCTGTAATCACCCTTCATACATCTAAAGAGCAGGAGAGGTACTACTTACTGTCAGTGAGTTACTGATCTGCTGGAAGAAACTGCAGCTTCAGGTACCCTCCTTTAATGTGAGTCCCCACACCAAGTAAAAGGATAAGTATAGCCTAAAGCCTCCCCTCCCTGGCAGCCTAGGAAGCTGAAGTCAAGATGGGATGGATAGCCAGGAAAATTTTTAAGTAGCTGCAGGAAGGGGGAGCAAGTAGAGAGCCAAAACTGATGGGACTTTGTTTTCCACAGAGCCAAAAGAAACTTATTTTGTGTGTGACAACACAAACTGGGCACTTCCTTACTCACTCATCTACACCACTGCCAAGACTAAATAATCTTGAAATTGAGTCAGGGCTAAAGTGGAAAAGGCATTTGGGCTCCTAAAAATGAGAAACAGGCATTCAAGGATGAATAAGAGCTTTCGTCAGAGGAAGAGCGTGGAGTGCCAGAGCAGCTTCGATTGGCCACGCATTCTTCAGGGAGTCATGGAAAAGAGCAGCTGGCTCAGAAGATTTCCCTGGTGAATGGCAAGCTCTACCCATAGGTCCAGAGGGAGGAATTGAAGGATTGAAGAATTGAGCCTGGGGAAAGCCTGCACATATGCAAAGGCTGAGTGGCTTCTTTTTAAATGATTATAAGTGTAGCAAATGTGTAAGTGCTGCTCAATCCCATTATTTAATATCCATTGTATCAGCTCTGTAGGCTGTGTGGGGAGCACATGATGCTCCTCTTACTCAATTTGACTGATGAGACTGTTTCACCTCAAGTTTTGTACAGAAAAAAGTTGCCTGTATCCAAGTTTAATTCTCAGAATTTTGTGTGCTCAAGTCCTATAAAACCAGATTATTCTGAGGAGACATGACAGTAGCCTGGTGCAATATTAAGAAATTTCCAAGACATCCTCTGTGTTTATCTTTGGCTGTAGAGCCAGATGAAAGGAACAGATACCTTGTATTTTAGAAGAATGAAGAGAATTAATAGACTGCTGTATCTCACAAAAAAGGAAGGAAGGAAAAAATGAACAAATGAACTTTGACTTTTCTTAAGTGTACAGGGCAGCTGAGCTCTGACTGATGTTTACAAAAGTAGATGTGTTTGAAGCAGCACCACATGGGGAACCATGAACAGTTTAAGGGTTAAGCAGGAAGAGCCTTAAGAACATACAAAATTGGGGAAAATATCATCTCTAAAATGCATTTATCATCTTTTTTCTGAAAATAAATTCTCATAAGCTAAACCACAGATAACTTCTTTACAAGGTGCATGAGAAAATTAAGAATTAAATCATAAGGAATATGAAAAGAAGTAGCAGTTTTGATGCACAACAGTGAACAGTTTCACTGCATTCAAACATTAATTATAGTAACCTATTGGGTAATGAGAGGAACTTTTCTTGTTCTCATGCTGTTCTTGCTTACAGATGAAGGAGCAGGTTTCAGGTCACTAGAATTCCTGCAGTGCTAGCCCTCGCTTCTGTTTATGAGTTGAAACAATAAAACCCTTAAGCAGATGCCTGACTTCAGTATCCTGAGTACTGCTGTTAAACACTGAAGCAGCATCCTCAATGTGTATTAATAAATCCATGAATGAAAGGATTGTTGACAAGCACTTTTCAATCAATATAAATCAAGCTTCCAACTGACAGAAATTTGTTGAAAAATAAGGACTTTTCACTTCTTCCTTCTAATATAATGTGCTCTATAAGATGAATAACAAAAAAAAGGGGGAAATACTATTCCTTTTCTTCAGGCGGTGCACTGTGATATTCTTTTTGCAGTTCTTTGCTGTACGCACTTTGATAAGTTAAAAATGCCTTCAATGTACACAAAGAGTAGCCAAAGAAGATGCTATTATTTGCAGAATAGTGGCACCAACATACTACACTTTCAGCTAATTATAATAATGTTCATATCTTCTGTGAGAAACAGGAAGGGATATCACAGTTTAAATTATTCTGTGTTGGCTTTCAGAGGACAAACACTTGTTGTTGACAACTATTTGATCTGTCTCATAATACTGTTATGATGACAAAGTAAAACTATACTTTTTTCTCAATTTCTGTGATCTTTCACCTAGATCAGAACCAACACCTGGCATCTTTTCAAATTTTCTTTTTTTCTTTACATCAGTAGCAAAAGTTAAAAAGGTAACATGAAAAGAAAGATGAAAAAGGAATGCTGTTCAAATTGAAGGACTGCAGTTTCAAGTTTCAATCCCGTATCAAAACATCTCCGCCTCATCTTCTTTCTCAGTCATCACAAATGAAATAGTACAAAGAAGTACACAAACATCAGTACAATGCTGTGTGTGTACTGCTATCCAAAAATCACAGTTACAAAATTATACCTGACATATCAAAAACTGACAGTCACATCCTCAAGATTTTCTTCTGTTCATTCCCATGGACCTTCTTTATTAATAAATCTGACACATAAAAAGCATCTGTATGACTAAAGTGTCAGTTACTGGAAAGACCGTTTTGATCTACTTCTTAACTTTTAGAAGAAATATTCTCTTTTTTATGAAGACAGAATCTGTTCACTGACTGCCAGCTTTCAAATGACCACCTCTTGAAGTTTAATTTTAAGTTTTAAATAAATATTGTATGCATGCAGAATAATTATGATGCTCTAGAGAGACTGTGTATAATGACATTGATTCTTTTTTATCTAAAAATGCCAAACCCTTGAGGCGGAAAAGTCTGTATTTGCCACAGATATATAGAGGTTCATTCTACATGTTAAATTATAATAGCTTCTTCATGTTTCTGTCACTAAGTCAGTAGTGAAACTTCCATTGTAAACTTCAATTTCCAATTGCTTAAAACGTACTGGTAAAAATTGTCTTTGGCCAAACATTTGACATAGAGAATTTTAGCTGTGGAATAACTGAACCCCCCAAATTACTGCAGAGCCATAGATGAAATTCAATAATGTGCATAAAGATGAAACCAAGTTAATTTTTTAATTTGTTGTTTGGGTCATTGCTTAGGTTAGCAGTGTTTCTTCAGAAAAAGTGATTTCTTTTACTGAATACGTATTTCATAATTCATAATATTTACAGATCCTTTAAAAAAGGACCAATGTCTTAAATACCTACATTTGTTTTAAAACTGCCATTAATGATGGTCTTACTTTTTTTAAATAAGTAATTAATAAGATGGTCTTAATTATTATTAATTTTTGTTCTCAATATTAAAAAATAACAAAGGCATAGTTAACAATAATGTTACTATTAGTCACTAAAAAATTCTTCATGACAAAAGAATTTCAGTAGATACAGAATTAATGGAGTCCTTCATATCACATCTCAAAATCAACCTTTTGGGAACAATCATCCCACATTCATGCAAGCATTGAGAATCAGGGGGAGAAGGCTCTGAAGATTACAATAAATACCCATAAAAATTTTCCTTTGCAACCTTAGCTTTCATTAAGTTCCTTGAAACATACATTCCTTGCATTTAATTGCAGCTAGAAATTATTCATCTAATACTGTACTATTGATATGAAACTCCTACAGAATTTTTGTTGGGTGAGAGATGGGCACATTAGGAAAACAAGTCACCACACCTATCTCAATATTTATCTTATGGCACAGGAGTATGTCTGCTGACATTTAAGCCTAGAAGAATAGATGCCTAAGTTTTAGGTGGTTATTTTTTTAAAGACAGATTCTCATCTCAGAATAATGACATAATATTATTATTAATAATAATAATAATAATAATAATAATAATAATAACATTTCAGTAGGTATTTCTATGCAAATAATTCAGTTGTGCTTAGACAGAGATGATGTCTAGCAGAAAACACACCAAAACAAGCTGAAATATGTAGACTAAAATTGCAACTCTTCTCCCACTACATTTCATGTATGGTTGGCTCAAATTGTTTGGTTTCAGGAAAGACAAGAATCAAGTGCCTCTTACCTCAGAAGGCTCACAAAAGTTCTCTCCAGAAGGACGTACCCTCATATGACAAGAGTCTTCCCCCTGCAATCAGGCTCCTTTCCCATGGTCTTGCCATTCAATCCTCAGCCAAGGTCCAGAAAGACTTACTGCTCTCCTAGAAATTTTTCTATAGGTCAGAATTAACAAGACTATGCCAAAGGCATCACATATATTATTGATGCAAATTTTGTTTCATAGAGAGTGGGATTCATCTCATTTACTGTGAGAGTTCTCCACTGGAGCAACTGAAGTCCTTGTATGCTCATGGAGAGAAATAGATAGTCTAGAGAGTGATTAATTCGATTTATATCTCTTAACTGTCTTGAGAGATTAGTCATACCCTAAAACTAGTATTTTTTTACACTGATTACATAGGGAATATCAGCTATATAAACTATTCTTGGTTATGCAGACGTTTGTGTCAAGGACTTCTAAAGTTACAGTACTGAACTCTATAATAAAAAACAACAAACCGACAACCCTTCACCCCCAACAACCAGAAAGAACCCCCCACTAACTTCCTTTGTTCAATCATAAATTAATTTCTGTTTTTACATTTAAAAGTTTTGTTAGTAATATCTCTTTTATTTATTGCTAAGTTAATTTAATGTTTCATGCAATATGTTTTTTCATCACATATTTTAAATGTTTCTCTGCTTGAAATACAATCTTCAAGAGCACTGTTGCTGGACATGCAGGTAGACAAAACACAACTATCTCTTACAGTTATCCCCATGTGCTGATCTTTTAACTTCCTTCTCTCTAAAAACAAAATTTTCATGATTTCCAGTTCTAGGTGTTCATATAAGCAATTGAAATTATCATGACCTAGCTTTTATTTTACATTTTAAAGCAAAATTGCCCATTGATTTTATGAAAAATTGCTCCAGAAATTTTTGATGTTTTGGCCCAGTGTAGATTAAGATGAACATCCTTGTTTGCAATTTTATGTCTAAGATTCACTTTGTTATTAATTCACTTAGTATTTATTGCAATTTTACTGAATATAATTGTTTTGCTATTCATGTACCTGTTGGAAGAATTTTCATAAGTCATTCATTATAATTAGACATATGCTAATGGACATTTAAAGCATGTTACCATTTTCAATAAAACTTGAAGGTGGGGTCTACTAAAAAGGAAAAGGCCTAATATTGAATTGTGAATACTTCATTATAAGATACATAGCTTTTAGTCATGACATTCCTGTAATAGGAGGTTTTTGAATATCTTTGTTCATCTGAATCCAGGACACTGACCTGGATTCAGTTAATGATGTACTGTCTAGTTATGTACCTCCCAAAATGAAGTACAGTGTCCCCTTGAAAGGTATTTGGTCATCCAGGGATCTCCAAGACATCAATGAGTAGGTCAGATAATACCCTCACAATTCTAGAAAACTTCAGAAAACCAGTAGACCACTATTTAAGACCAAGAGGGGGAAACTTTTTCCCTGGGGATTTTTATGGCGAGGTGTCCACGTAAGAGACCATTTGTGGAAATAATAGACACTATACCCATAAGGACAGGCTTGGTGATTATACATCACCTGTTGAATTTTTGGTAGCCTAGAAAGTTCCCAGATAACTTCTGTTAGAAATAAAGTGTCTCTCATTAATGGAGTCAGTAAGGCTATCAACTACATGACACTCATTTTTTTACTATGCTGTTCTGGTTTATAAAGGAAAAATGTTAAACAAGTACATTGTATTCAGTCTATTTCAGATGCACAAAAGAAAAGGAAAGGGCACTAAAGCAGTGCTAGAGCAGTCCCAATTTCTCTAAGCACTCTATTTATGAATGTGTATATGCGAGGTAAAGGAGTCTCCACTCTTCCATATAACACGGAATATTTGTGGAAGAAAGCTAAAGACTAGCCTTTCCAAAGGTATCTTCTAGGCTGGTGGTTAGGAAACCTCGCAGGGATACAGGAAATGTCTTCCAGCCTGGGAACAAGGACAGGAGAGATCCCATGTGTTCCCAGACCCAGTCTGAGGCTATCCAGAAAGGTCATTATCTTCTTCCAGTAGTTTTGTGAATAACAGAATTCCCAGCCAACATTTTTAAAATTAAATAACTTAAATCAGCCAGTCTTACTTTTCTTAGGAAGAGGGCATTTGCCGAAAAGAAATTGTGATGTTTTAGCACAAAGATAAAGCAACAGTGTGACAACACTTTCCTCTCTTTGCTTTTCAATTAAGGAACAAAACCAGAAAATCGTGTCATAGAAACACTCTTATTACTACCTAAGCTTAGAAACAATTTATTACTCCTCAAACCTGAATCCCTTAAGCCAGAACTAAGACTGCACAAAGCATTGGAGCTGTATATGACAGCTGTGTAATTTTTTTCTTTCTTGGTGCTATTTTGCAAAATATCCCTATTAAGTCATTGAAAGGTATTTTTGCTTGTGTTTTCCTGAGAGGGAAAGGGAGGAAATTCTGTGATGGGCTTTATCTTGGGACCCTATCAATCAATCTATTTGGGGGTTAGGCTCACCTTCTAAAAATCTTTCCATGTTTCAAAGATGCTGTACATTTTCCTGTCTCACATCCACACTAGTTATAACTAGGAGGAATCTTGCAAAAAAACCCACGGTATCTTCAAATGGGCCCAAAACATTTCAAAACTCCTGGCTGCATTTTACACAAACTTCAATATGTTAAAATAATGGAACATTGTGAGGAATATCTAGCAACATATGCAAATGTTATACCTCAGTGCAGATTTGTGTTTTTATCCAAATTTGTGTTTAATGGTTTATTCTAAAACAAAGTATTTTTAATTACCACATAATTTTATCTGCTAGACAAAAAAGCTGTTTAGTTACAGTAGGGTTTCACAACTCTTTAGTGTATCTTATGGTACATTAAGCAAAAAGAAAAGACAACAAGAAAAATATATGTTATAAAATTAAGACTTAGAAAACATTTTATTTTAAATTGTACTTGCCAGGAAGGAAGCTCAAGTATCTCTCAATACAGGGTGAGATGCCTTCAAATGACTTTCCAAGTAAATGTAGTATGGAATAACTTACTTATAATTAAGTTATTAGCTCATTCATGGAATGAAGTGGCATCGGAACACAGTACAGCAGCACAGTTCAGAGCCTTAAACAAATTAGCCTCTAAAGACTTATAGTCCAAAGTGAAGACAAAGCTCAATTCAACTGGTCTCTTAAATTTTTTTCCCTAAAAGCTAAAGATTTTATACAGCTATAGAAAGTAGAGAAAATAATAATAAAAAAATCAGTCAATAAATTTTAATTCATAGTTATAAAGCAACTATCTTCTCCTATGTTTTACTTGCAAATTAAGAAAACCTAAAGAAAAATTTCATTCCTCCATATTATTGATTACCAGTTAGAAAATTCATTATTTTGTTGCTTTGTGTGCTTATTATTATTATTATTATTATTATTATTATTATCCCTTTTTTCCCCCCTCCTGTTTTTAACAAAAGAAGAGACATTTCAAAAAAAAACAATTAGGTTGTTTTGTGATACAGACTCCTTGGGGATAGTTTCAGAGAACTACTGCAAGTAATCCTGTAGGACACAGTTTCAAACACTTCTACAAAGGGTTTTTTTCCAGTGCCATGTCATCCATGTGGAGATGTATGTATTCAGGACAAGGAAAGAAAATTAATAAATGGAAGAAAGACAATAAACTAAAGTAATGGTCTTTAATGGAACTCTTGTCTAAATTCTTTTCCCTTAAAAGTGATAATATGTAAGTGCAAGTCCTTATCTTAAGGTATGCCTTAGTCTAGACTGAAGCAAGAGACTGCAGGTCAGACATATGGTGACTGAAAAAGTGCATTTTATTTATTCATATATCTTAATGGGAAATGTGTATTTGAAGTGGCTAAAATCTCTGAAAGAGCCAATTACTCTCAGCTTTTTAATTCTAGCAATACATTTGGAACATTTTCATTGTTCTAAGGGTTAAAAACCTCACCGTGACAATGATGAGCCTTATTACTCAGTCAAAGTAAATGGATCACCACATAACCTTTCAGAAATGTTCTTCCTTAAGCTATTAAAACATTCCATGCCCTTAGATGACAACAATTTCTCTGCCTTTTGAAATTTCTTTTCTATCCTGCAGAGTTCATAGAGATATGCTTGGTTAAAATCAACTTATATAAAACTATGCACTGTAAATTCTGACACTTCTGTTTGAATCTCTTTTCAAACACTTGTCTTTGCTCACCATAATAGATGTCAGTTCTTCTGATGTAGTTCAAGCATGAGCTTCATATGAAGACTCAGCTATGTCTATTGCATTTCTGAAGCTACTACTCACTGAAGTTTTGTGCTGTTTGACATCAAAGATAGGCAAGAATCACCTGCTGAGTTCACATGCATGGAGCAAAACATCTTCAAATCACTTGTGCTAGACAAAAGTTTTTCATATTAAGCTTTCACTATCATGTGGACTTAAAGACAAATGTAGTCCTTGTTAAAGTTGCAGCATATTGTTATTAAACTATGCATCTGGACCTCTTGATTTATAGAAGTTTTAAGCAAAAGATAATAATTTGGCATCAATTGCAAAGCATACTGTTCCACAAAAAAAAAAATTGGTTTTCATTGAATATGCAATGATTTAGCTTAAAGGTAAAAACAATTTGAAAGTGTGATATTCTCTAGCTTAGACAAAAGCCACAGTCCTCTACTTTTTTAAACTTTAAGAACTGACTTTTTTATCAGAAAACCAGAAACATTTTTTATTGAAAACCAGAAAGAAGCAACAGTTAAAACATATATATTGTATATAAAGAATATAAATTAAACAAATTCCTATTCTAAGAAGTTCACAAATCTATTTTTTGTATAAGTTTTATCAAATAACATGGTGAAAACTAAATAGAATGTAGAAGAAAAAATATTTATGAAGGATCAAGATCTACTATATAATGTATGTGTGTCCAATGGAGGCGAATCAGTGTAATAACTGTGCCATAGTTTTTAATCACAATTACTCCAGTGATGACTCTGTATGTAAACCAAATTCAACATGAATATGCATAGGAATTAGATTTTGGAACAGTTGTGTATGAAAAGTGTTTATAATTAGCCCACATTTAAATGTCACCAAGTGACTGCATTAAGTGCACAGCAAAACACAACAGGGTGTGTGGCTGTTGTGAGACAATTGAATGCCTTGGGTGTGTCAGCTCAGTCAGCAGATGCTGAGATGTAGTTGCCAATTTTAGCAGACCAATGATTTTACTATTATAAGGCCTCCAGAGTTTCTTATTCATTTAAGTGCCTTGAAATAAATTTAAAAGAAAAAATGTTTTTCCCCTAGTATTGTTTTTCCATTTCTTTAGTATACAGATCCAAGGGAGCCAATGTGCCTAACACTTTCCAATCTCTGCTGTTGTTCCATAACCTCAAGGTTAAAGCCCTAGCAGGACAGATCATCAACTCACTCCTGACTATTTAAGTTTTTGGTACCCAAATAAAATGTCCTCTTTGGTACTTTCCATATTAATGTTTCTCATTTTAACTACATCTCATATTTACTGAGAGCTTAATGTCTTACAAATAGACAGTGTAGGTATAGTGTAGGTATAGTACAGTATATGTTCAGAGCATGTTTTTTATGTTTTATATGTGACCTATTCCTGTGTCACAGGGCTCAGAGGTGCTCCCAAGTATCATGGATTCATCCAAGTTTTGTGCTAATGACGTCATGCAGTGAGATGCCAGGAGATGAACTTACCTTCCTTTCCATCTGCCCTCTGCTCAATTCTTGGTTTTCACATAAAATAAATCCATGCATGTTGGCTGGCATGGAACCATGTCTGCCCCAGCAGTAACTGTGTAACTCCTGAAATAATTCTAGAATATCCAAGATTTACCAGATACCAAAAGCTTGGAAAAGACTGTTTCGTTATAGGATCAAATACACAAACACATGAGAATCTGCCAGTAAAAGCCTCCTAGACCTTACAGACCATAATATCACCTTAAAATGCACAAAGAAGGGTCCAAAGCTGGAACTATAAAATGTCTTATGAAGAAAAATTGTGCTAAGCAACACAGAGTAGGAAATCTGGTGTTAAGGTGGTTGAGACAGGATATGGGCTGCAGATTACATTGGTTTACTTAAAATACAATCAATGTCTCGCCTTTGTAGTTGTGGTTCTTTCAGATCTGTCAACACTAATTTAATATCCTACTCTTAACATGAATTGTGTTCAATATGAGGCATTTCAGGATGTATTTGAGCCTGTGCTCAGATTTAATTAGAAATGAGAAATATAGCAGATGGAGAGAAATCATTGTTGCACAATTGGGCCATAATGCAAAGAAATTTCTCTAACAGTTGACAGTTAAGAACTGCTCGATTAGCAAACCACAGCAAAAGAAAAATGACCTACAGATAAAATTAAAAAGCAGGATAACAGCTGCTCCAAAACCTTTAGAAAAATCTCTTAACAAAACCAGGAAAAGACTTACCATGACACTGAATACCACCATAAGAAAACTAGATTCCAGTAGTGGTATTAGAGTTTAGAATCTATGAAGCTGCTACAGAAGTGGCACTTATATTTGGCTTTCCTTTTAGAGGAGCTCAAAAGAGACATTCTGTTATCAAAGAAAAAAATTCAAAGGGAGTCTTCTACTATTAGTTTTGCATGGTATAACTCTGATTTCCCCATATTTTACACCACAGAGACAAGTTTCTGTACACAGGAATAGTATGCTACCCAGATAAAAATATTTTGCCTTTAATGAGCTTTATACACCCAGTCATCCTAACATCTGAGTCCACAACACACAGAAGAAGTAAGCAACACATTAAACTAAAGTATCCACAAGAGGAAGCACAAAGCGCCAACAGCGGGTGGGTCAGCAATCCCTCATTTGTGAGGTATCAAAGGCTGCTGATAGATCTAATAAAATTACTCTGAACATCTGACCTTTGTCCATGGCCAGAAGGAATGCAGTTATACAACTGGGGAAGGGAAACCACTGGTGACAAAATGCAGTTTCAAATAAACTATGCTTCTACTGGCAATTTTTCTTTATCCACCATCACTTAATACGCAGAGGGATACACAGTATTTACTTAGAACAGGAAATGAAAGTGAAAAAAATGGAAGCTAAAACTGACACTAACAATACTTAAATTGCTTAATGGAGATGCTGTGTACATACTCCCCCAGGCAACAGATCCTTGTAAGTGTTTAGAGCTCCTAATTGTACCGTATGTCTTAATAAACAGCAGGTTACAGAAACTCCAGGTCAAATGTTAGACAACAGAAAGATTTTGCCTATAATTTATTCAAAAGTTTGATTGTATCATTGTACATTAGTAGAAAATCAAACCTCAGAGTTATGAAGATAATTATACTGTCAAATATCTCAAAAATACGTGTTCATGTGTGTGTGTATTTGGATAGAAATATTTGTGTGGTTTTGCATGAATGTGTATGTTATATTTATATATATATATACATTTGTAAAAAAATACGTGTAGCTGCTTTTATTCTGGGGGTTAAAGGCATTACCAACAGACAGCAGCAAGCTCTTCTCCTGTCTGTGTTTTATTTATTTTATAAGTAGCACAAGAATTTAGCACTCAAATATTTCTTTTTCGAGGAAAAGGCTAGGAAATTTTATTAGATTATTTTAAATCAAGACATAGTTTCTCTGCTCACGTAGTTTCTTACCTAGCCTCCCTCTCTATTTTACTGGGTTAAATAACAGTCCTATAATCGCCCCAAGGATCTCTCCTGCAAAGTGACTGTATCAGAGGATCCAATTCAAGAACGAGCTGTTTAAAATTACCCAAACTTCCTTTTATGCAGACATGCAGGAAGGAAATTGCATTGAGCAATACTAAATAAACACCAGAGCTCCCTTGGGTTTCCAGGGTGCTCTTCCACAGCTTTGCGTACTCCCATGTTGCTCTGCTTGTGCCAGTTGTCTCTGGAAAAGCTGTGTCCGTCCTGGCAGTGAAGTACTCTTTTGATACCCTCCTAGGTTTTTCCAAGAGACAACTTTTGCTCAAGCTTCAGAGCTCTCTGGGTACAAGCAACCTTATCACTGACATAATCTAGACACACTGAGCACTTTGACAAGTAGATACTACAGGAACCACTATAATTTCTGGGAATGCTAGCTCCACATTAGATCCAAAGATGATGAAATGCCTTTCATTTAACTGAGTACCTTTGTGGCTATAATGTGAATTTATGACACCAAATAATTCACAGAAACAGGTTAGGCAGATGGCTGAAACACATACAGAAGTGTATGGGTGATGAAAGTAACTAGGTTTAAGACTATTTCCAAACCTGCTTTCTATTTCCATTCTGTTAGGAAATACAAATATTCTTCACAAATATTTTGTGTATTAGTGAAACACAGCTTAAAAAGCCAAAGGACTAAGAGTTGCCCTATAACAGCAATAGAAAAGAAAGTAATGACAAATCACAGATTCCTTTCCTTCCACAAATTAAAAATGAAACAAAAGTCTTTGAAGAAAAGCTCTTTTTTCTGTCCTCCTGAAGTTTTTTGAAATAAGATTAAGGAGACAGTTTATCGACTGGGGAAAAAAATAGCTTATTGAAATTGTATAAATTTTATTATATTACTCTTAAACCAAATGAAATTTAGAGCTATTGTGGACCTATGGCAATCAATTAATTATTTAATTGCCCTAGGTGGTTTCTCCAGAAAATCCCTCCATGTCCAGACTAAAATACAGAAAGCCAAACAGAACTAGCTAATATTTGTGAAGGCAAGGAACAACATAGTTTGAAAAAAATCTTCCAACTCTGTTAAAGAGTGCTTCAGGAAATCTGTGCTGGTACTTTTTAGAGCACTCAGAGAGCCAACATGTCCAGAGAGGAGCTGACAACACAGTGCACCAACCAAAAGCCCCTTGTCATAGCCAGACATTTCTTTAACTAGAAAAAAAACCCAAGTCATTGTGCCCAGTAGTCAAAATTCTCAAAGCCAAACAAACAAAAAAATAATTAGACAATTTTTTATATATAACCACTCAGATTCTATGAGAATCTATGGAATACTCCTCTTTGAGGTTTTGGTTTCCAGCCAAAACAAAATAATTTGTTGAAACAATCCTTCATCTGAAAAAATTAGCAAGTAGTTAACCAGGGATAATATGCATAATAAAAAATACATATTTATTCAAATCTATTTGCTAAGATTGTAAGAAATCTTGCTATTCTTCTAAGTATACATTTTAATTATGTTTAGAATGGCAAAAGAACATGTAATAAAATGAAATTTTTGAAAGAAAAAAGTATTTTAAGAGTTACCGTGAAAGGAACCTACGCCTTCTTTGAGATTTCCCTATGGAACCTTTAAGTGAAGCAAACATATTTTTATTTAAAATTTGTTTATAGGTAAAGAAATGCAGGATAACTTGCACTGTTGTTTGGGGAGTGCAGGGGGAGGTTAATAAAAAATCTAACATGAGGAACAAAATTGAATATTGATGGTTTCTTTGAACAGCCACTATCTTATTAATGACTAGAATCTCTGAATATGAAGGAGGAAGAAAGGAAAGAAGACATTTTTAAACAAACATTGAAAAATGGATAAGAAACTTGTTGCTGAGTCAGAATTTCTCTTCCTGATGTTTTAGTATAATGATATGCAATCTCAAATCTTGTGAATAACATGCTCATGCTCTTTTGGCTATTTTGACTTGGTTTAAATAGCAAAATTTAAGTTCATAATCCCAGAAGAATTATTTTCCCCTACCCCAAACAGTAGTTCATGTTGTGTCTATATTTGCCATCAAGCATTACTAAACAGTAAGTCTTCACATAAAATCTTCCTCAACTACAGCACTACTCCACTGATGTTTCTCTTCAAGGGCATTTAGATGTAGAAAGAAACCTTGGGTGCATAAGTCAAGAGGTTTGCCATAGTGATCTGTAAGCTTCTATCACAATAGTCAACATATATATTTAGAATAGTCTTTGCACTAATTGCAATATTTGCCAAGAAGTTAAAGATTTTGAAAGTATAACTAACTCCTGTCAATTTTTCTTGTTACTTATGAGAGGGAACTTTAGCCACCATAAGCACAACTTATCATAGAATTATGTAATATGAATCCTCCTGAGTATACAAGACCCAAAAGATCCTATAAAAAGGTATTGGGTGGCTCATTTAGACTCAAATAAAAAAAAAAAAAACAAAACCGTGGCCTGGTTACATTCAACACAAGTATATAAAATGAATACACAATGTAAATATTAAGAAGTCAAAGAAATTTTTTTTTCATTTTCATCATAAATGGATATAAATATATACCATTGGACAAAGGTTATATTATCCCATTTTTTAATGACATATCATTTTCTGCAGCATTAACTCTATTTCTGTCTTTATCATATGCTGTGCATTCTGTCAATAAGCAGGAAAAGGAAGCAAGTTTCCATCCTGTTCTGGAATAAAAATAAAATTCTATGTATAGCTAAGAAGTTACTGGGGAAACTACCATGTAAAATATGGCCTGTACTGCAGCAGTGAGTGATCTCACTGTTGTAAATGATCATCCTGCCAAGTGTCACTAGACACCTTTTGCATTCCTTTCTGGAACTCATTTGCAGTAACAGCAATACAAGACCATTTGGAAAGACAATTCTGCTTACAATATATTTTTTCAGGACTCACTTTAAACAAGGCAGATAACACCTTGCATAGTGATGAAAACAGAATCCATCTTATGATTAAATCTGACTTTTTAATTCTTTTACATACCAGCCAGAATACTGAGATCATATATTGGAGGAGATGTATCCATAGACCTCAGCTGAACAACTGCAAAACATCAAATCATGTGGCACGCATCCAAAAAAGTACTAAGGACAAGGTACACAAGATGCATTCAAAAATGACAGAAAACAAATTTCCTCCTCATCTTTCTACGGTCACTTCTTTCATCATCAGATCACAGGACAGAGTTGTTGCCCTGCTTACTTTAATATTTGTCACTGACATGGAGAGAGATTCAAGTCATCATGCCAGGGACCTTCTGACTGCTCTGAGAGATGTCAAGGCCACAGTCAAAGCCAGTGACCTTTTCCTCAGCATTCACTATTTTGACAGTGGAATTGATTGCAGTCCACAGTTCTGGATCTCTTCTCATAGCATGTTTCACCCATTCTCAGCCTGGAAAACTTTTTTTTTTTTTCCATAACATAAGGAATGTTCACAACAGGTTGGCTGCTGCACATAAAAACCAAGATATTTCATATATTCTATAACAAACATATGGGAAATTAAGACAGTTGCATGGAAAGCATAACTTTCTCTCTGTCAGCTGAAAAGAGGGTTACAGACAGCTGGGGACATGTCCTTCAGGAGAGAGTGGTCAGCATGGAGGAACAGCGTATATCACAGTGAGATGTTCACCACAAACCTCAGAGTGATGAAATATGAAATACATATGCTTCTCAAGGAATACACACATGAAACACAGACAGCAAACCACACTCCCTATCTCAAAGACTGGCAAAGCAAAGAGAAACATTTCTGTAAAAGAAGTGTTATGTCCACATGTGCCATCTGTCAACATCTGCTGGTGGATCACAAAGAGGTCAAGTGGGCTGCAATATGAACATTTTTGGATTTCAACATATTGAACCACTTTCAAAACTTTGGGGTTGGCACCCCTCCTGTGATGAGATCTGTCTACAAGGATATTTTCTCACTGTTTTTGAAAAAGTGAGCAAAACAAGAGAGAAAAAAAATCTTGAAAGCAGCCATGCCAGAATGATATAATTTAGCCTTATGAGACCAGTACCACTAGGCCTTTCTCTTGAAGAAAACACATACAAATTATGTAATTGCCATTAGGCAGACACTTTCTTGCAGCAACGTACAGACACTGTCGTTACTGTAGCTCTGCAATTCCTTATAACTTAGGAGTTCTTAAAAAATTATGCACCCTATAAGACAGTGTCTGAGCAATTCACAGTTCAGAATGAGTCCTATAACCACTACTCCTTCATGAGGAAATACACTGATTTCTGGTGGGGTTTCATTAGAAGTAGGACATAAAGGAATTAAGTGACATGTTGAAAGCCACTTGAGCAATCTGAGGCCTAATGGAAAACTGAACTCAAAGACTTTGAACGCCAGGCTCCGTAAGATAACCATTAAAAAAAAGATATTTCCTGTTTAATATGAATACTTCCTGTATGCTTGGGGAAGTGATCACAAGGAAAGGACAATTATGGAAACATCAGGAATCAAAAACATCCATAGAAATAAATGGAGAAACTTTTATGTCCAGAAGACACTGCTGTTGCTGCTACAGATAATGATAGCGCAGCTGATCCTGACACTGCTGAGTGGGACGTAATGTCAGTTCTGGATGAGGAGCTGCTCTGCAGCAAAAATTCTGATCATGAATACCATATCATGATACCATATCAGCATTTAACAGGTCTGACTTTCATGCCTAGGAGAAAACTGACTAAAATTCCAAGCAAAGAATCAGAGAAATCATTGTCAACTCTATTTAAAATGTTTTAAGAAAAAGCACTAATCATTATTAACTACTGATCAACTACAGAAAGCCATGGAAGGGTAAATCTAATCTTTCGAGGAAGACTAATACCCTGCAGAAAAGCACATTCTTTAATTTTAAGCTAGGCTTTTGGTGCTGTTTAATAGCATCTGTATTTGGCAGGCTAAATTGCCATATTTTTTGCTATAATACTAAAGCCATGAGTAAAAATTGAGATTTAGCGTGTTGAGAAAACTGTTACTGTTTTCTTATTGTTTGAATAAAAAAATAATCACACCACCATTATATTCAAATAATCAAAACATATTTACAAGTAATTAAGACTGTCACTCCTCTTGATATGAGGAGGAGATGCTTTACACGCCCTAGATCCCCTTGTAGTCACCTCTGCAATAGTCATAGATATTTCCTTTCTTTTTTGAGCTTTTGCTATTTGCCACTGTTGAATAAGTTGTTTTTTTTTCTTTTGGGTCAGTCTTCCATGTTTAAAAATTAGTCTTGTTCATATTGAAATATTTTTCCAATTTTTCTAGATTTTATAGTAACTACTCTTTTTAGTTTCAGAGTGCTAATGCATGAGGACAGATGTGTAGTCCATGTGCATGACCTTGTACACTCTTAACTGATTATTCAGAGACAGTTCATGGTTAATAATGCCCAGGTCCCAGATTTCACCAACTTTTGTCTGTTCATGGTATTTGTTAATTTTGGGGTTTGTTCATTTTAACAATGTTTAATTTCAATTACTATTTCAATTCTTTTTTGAAAAAAAACTCACCTATAATTCTGGGTTGATTAACACCTCTATGAGCTCCAAGAGTTCTCAACAAAATTAAAGTAGACCTGAAATTATATCTTTTAACTCTTTAATAGGGAAAAAAAAGAGGGAGTAGAGCCATATGAAGTACAAGCCATTACACTTGTTTGATACACTAGAATGAAGTAAAAGAAGGCACAAGTCTAATTTTTTTAGCAAATCCTTTGCAGTTCACCTTTAAACTAAAGGTCATCGGGTGAGAATCTGTGTGTTTGAAAGCACTTGAACTGCTTAGGGAGTTCATCTTATCTGTATTATTCATACATATTTGACGATTATAAATCACAATGGACTGAAATATTTCTGGTCTTTCACATCAGCAGGCATCCAGAGAGCACTGTCTTTTATTTACTGACCATGTTAAAAATGGCACACTTTTTTATTATTTTATAATAATATGCTGTCTGACCAGTTCAGAGAGAACTCTAATAATGTCTCAGTCCAACCATGGGTCTCATTATGTTGGTAGGAACTGTCATGCAACTGTGAATGTGCAATAAGTGTAGAGGTACAGTAAATGGCAGAAAAATATGAAAAACATTCTACTTTCAGATGCTGCACAAAGCTATTTATTCCTACTACACTGACTGAACTAAAAATTGAGGAGAGAAAATGAGAACTATACTTCATGGCCTTCTAAATTTAAAAAAGAGGATTTAAGGATATGTCTTACAGCAGAAAATGAGGGACGTTATACAGTGCAAAACATGCACTTAGCATTTCTTATATTCCATCCATTTTTTTTTAAACCTCAGCAGCACATTGATTTCAATGGAAGTTCTGTTTAAAAAATCAATGCTATACCATGACCTAGGTAAAAACGTAGATAGTACACATATTATTCAAAAACTATGTGATTCTGCCCCAAATCCAATGCCTTTCTGTGGGCATGTTCTTCTGACTGTCGTCTCACAGAACATTTTACAACAGTACAATTGTATCTCTGGATTTCAGTTTATAGAAACCAGAAATATTTATCTTTAAAATTTTCTTGTATGTACTAAATTACATAAAGTATACCATCTAAATGATGCCTAGATTTCCAAATAAATAGCATGACAAACCATAAAAAAGGGATTCTTGTTTGAGGATTTTGATGCACAACTAAGAGAATTTGTTATATCTTTCTAACCTTGGGTCTGGCCTCCCTATTTGGAAGTACAAAATTGTTTACAAAATGAAATGAGAGGTGAATCTCCATTTGCTCTCTGTCTGTACCACATCTCTGCTGCTTCTGGCATGACATTTCTTGGATGAGACGGAGTGAAGAAGAACGGGAACTGGTGAAGTGCCTTTCACTTCATTAACATACCTGTCAACAACATCCATACCTACTTCTATGGACAGTGTTCCACTGCAATTCAGTTTGGTTTCCCATGTAGGCATAAATTCATCCCTATGGTGAATAGTGCCAAAAAATCAGCACTGTGTAAGGAGCAATTATTTGAGAGGCTTGGACTCATTCAAATACTGCCTGCATGCAAACAGGTGGTTTACATGCTAGCACTATCCAAGTGCTAAACAAAAATAAAGTGTTTTGCTAAAAAAAAAAAAAAAAAAAAAAAAAAAAAAAAAAAAGCAAGAATATTTTTGAAATAATAGGGGAAACATCACAATGTCATTTTAGTCAATATAAAACACTGCACTTACAAACCCAGTAGTTTTGGCACACTTTTGATAATATGAAAGCAAAGAAAGGGATAAATTCACAACTGTTCCAGAGAGCACGTCCTTTAATTAATAGCCCAGCTGGTGGGAAATTCACTCAAACTTTGCAAGACCTGTTTTCCAACCAAGACATATGATCCTGAGCTCTCACCTGCCAGGAGAGTGTACTGACCAGCCTGGCCCAGCAAAGCTAGACAGCCCCCAGGGGCTGATCCATTTTGTATGTGGCTCTGTGGAAGAGGTCGGAGCCCAGCAATCACTTCTGTAATGTGCCTCCTCTGCAGTGCTAGAAAGCTTTCTTTCCTTTGCTCCATGAATATTTAGGCACCTCAGGCAAGCTGGAACAACTTTCCTCAGAAAGGTGTTGGTTCCAGCATCATCCTGAATCAGACAGAGTGAATTTGTCCAGGGTCTTGTGCCACTCAGGAGAGCAGCCTAACCACCACACTATTAGGTGTTTGAGTGTGGAGCTCCTGAAATCCCTCCTGTGGGAGCAGTGGCACTTGCCATAATGTATTTAAATATTAATTGAGCAAGAGAATGTGAATGACTCTTTAAGCCTGACTAGCAGCTAAGGTGCTCTCCTGGGACATGGGAGCTGCGATTTCAGATACCCTCAGGCAGAGTAAGGAATTGAACCCAAGGCTCCCACAGCTGCATCTCTCTTTTTGCCTACATCTGAAGTCAGCCTGAATCCATCCAAAACCACTGAGGTCCATGGACAGCTAAATAACCCCCCAAACTACATTGCTCAGTGAATGTATTGTTCACCAAGAAATCTCTGCCCCACTTACAACCCACCCCACTTTTGCCTGCCTGTAGAGTCTAAGGTCCCAACATCAGGCACCTCACTGCTCCTGTGGGGGTATGTGTGACTCTTCTTTTGAAATATTAGCACTCTTTTGAAGTGCAGTTTCCCTTTACTTTCTCCTGGTGAGTGATCAGTGAACTGGGATTGGTCAAGATGATTTATTTTAAGAGTGGGAATTTTACATTGTCACACTGATAATGCCACCTGTATAGTATATGATATTGCAAGAATGTCTCTGAAGGTAAGAGAAAAGCCTGAGAGATCTGGGAATGAACTGGGGATAGTTCCAAAGTCCCTTAATATTCTTTAAAGGGAAAGCCAATATGGGAATGTCTTTACAGTACAAATTATGTGGACAGAAACTAAGCCCATTCATGTCTCTGATTGTTCCACATCTGAAGGAGACCACCGCACATCTGTTATTCCACCACAAGAGTGGAATATATTATGAATTTGCCTGCACCTATCAAGCTGAGGGAAGGTTTCACTGAGTAAAAAAGGAATTTTTTGCCAAATTGTGCATCCTTTTGGAAACTAACTGGGGCCAACACAGATGTGTTGAGCAGCAAAAATCCCTCTTTGGAGCATAGTCAGTTCCAGAAGGAGCATCATTTTTCTACTGCTGGCAAGGAGCCATTAACTCATTTATATTATTTTCTGAGAAGTAAGAGAGGACACTAATGCCAAGTGTCTCAGTGTATTTGCTATTTTAATGCAATTAAGTGACTAGGAAAAAAGAGTGATGCCACATGCAACTGTGTTCTCAACCTGTGAGAACTTTGCAATAAAGCAAGGTAAAAAATACAGTAGTACGAGGAGAAATTGGCAATGAGATCTATTGTCTGAGTTCGTGCAGTAGAAGGTAGCAAGGAGCAGATATTTTGATGGCTTATATGAAATGACGTATTCTCAAAAAAATGCCTAATAGTCCTTACCAGCATATTTTTAGCTCTCTTGTTACTCCCAAGGAAATTTAGCTAAGTCAGAAGAAGTTAAATACTTTGTACTAGCTGAGACAGTCTTCTGCAGTTAACATTGAGGCAATGTTAAAGGTTGGGACAGCCTGACATGTCCTTGTCTTTGCTTATCTTTGCATTAAGAGACCAATTTGTTTTCTACCATTATTAAATTATCATATATCTAACACATAAAGAGATAAAATGTTAAATGTCTTAGGTGTGTGTTCTGGCTTCTTAGATCTGCTAACATGGATTAAAGCATGAATTTCCTTTATAAGAAGAGCTGTACAAATAATAAATTGTTTTTATGCCTTCACGTCAAAAATAAAACAATTTCAGCCTCAAAGCAAAAACAAACAAACAAACAAAAAAACAAACAAAAAAACCCAAAATCAAACAAGCAATGTATGTGTGTCAGTATTTTGATTTCTCTTTAATTTATCCTGCACTGAGAAACACATATCTTTCAATATTATTTTTAAGTCCTTGTTAAAGCATAAATATGGTCAGCTTTGCAATAAATTATTTGAAACATATCAGAGCAAAATAGCTGAGAATTGTTTAGTTTATATCACCTCTTTTAAACTCAAACTATTAAGTGAAAACAACATAAGGCATGTTTTTAGCCTCCTGAAGTTTTCTTTTGTGCTAAATATTTTGTTAGTAGCCTAACAAAAAATTTAGAGTAACCAACAGCAATCATATTAGTATTTTTGTCTTCTTTCCAGATGTGGTGCTGGGCAGTATTTATCCTCCAAAAATAACATATTGGGAGATATTTAGAATATTAAAAAATACAGTAAATAGTATTTATAAAAACCCTATAGTTTTCACCCCTTGTAAAAAGTCAGATTAAGGTATTTGCAGCAAAAATTAACAAGCAACCACAGTGTTGCATTCTGGAACGTGTTTAGAAAAAACAAAATATCTTCACATGCTGTACACAAAATT
Source organism: Onychostruthus taczanowskii (assembly GCF_017590055.1). Lineage (NCBI taxonomy): Eukaryota > Metazoa > Chordata > Aves > Passeriformes > Passeridae > Onychostruthus > Onychostruthus taczanowskii. Next base: position 2,578,181 of record NW_024504566.1, read on the forward strand.
GTGTATTAGAGACAAAAAAAAAAAAATCATACCATCATATCTTACCATTACAGTATGATCTGTGTAATCTGCTCTCCTTTAAATCTTTTGTTATGCCAAATGTACAGGCTGAAGTGGAGTGTCTGATTTTCAAGAGCTGAATGTTAGATCCTATACATGAATTAATTGTCAGGTCTATGCCATTTTTAAAGCTCTGTTCAACAGGTGTTAATCTGCCTGCTGATCACCCAGAAGGAAGCCTCCATTCCACAGAGGAAATTATTAGCCAGAAGCACATACTGGAAGGTCATTTCTTGACTTTTACTTAACAGCTCTCCTGACATAAAGGGTTAACAAGCAAAAATCAGTGTTATTCAAAGAGATTTGTCTTCAATAAATGAGCTACATCCTTCTCTTGTGAAAGATTTTGTAAGACAGCAATCCTATACAATATACCACTGGTGCTTTTTTATTAGCCAACAGTCTCTGTAACTAGCACAGTTTATAGAAGTAAAAGGATTTTATTGGACATCATATTTGCACAGTTATCAATAACTTCATACACAGCCCAAAAATTGAAATAGTGAAATGGGTGTGTGTAAATGGAGGAAGAAAGGAGAAAGAAAAAAAAAAAGAGGAAAAGTAGAGGGGATGACAAGGGCTGTTTAAGCACCAAAAATCACAGTTCCAAGGAAAAATCTGCAGAGGTCTACATGGGCATTGACTGTGCAGCTCTTCAAAAAGCTCTGAGATCTAAAAGACATATATGTTGTTAATACTTCTTATATTTGGAAAATATCTTCTTATTTTATCTGAACAGCAGTTGCATGTGCAATGCATAGTGAATATACACCAGCAACACGAGAATTTATATTAACACAGTTTCATGATATCTAATATTTTGTCAAACATTTTATAGGTTTTAGCTTAGGGATAAATGTGAAGCTGGCTTTTCCCCAGTGAAACCTGCAACAATAGAGAAATATATATTGGAGGAAAAGAGAAACTAGGATATTGAGAAAGCCTAACAGAAATCTAACGTTTCATTTTATACTTAATAATTACTTTCTACAGATCCCTTTGACTGGGAAAGCTTTTATATCTCAAAGTTGTACTGCTCAGCTATGATGCTGAAAATCTCCAGATTTTTTCCTTGCTTCAGATTCTAAAGTATACATACATTCTGTCTTCTGACATGAGACAGTAGTTTCAATTTCAAATAATAACCTTTTGTCATCTGCCAATTCTTTACGTAAGATTTAATGGCTAAAAAACATTTTAAGTTAACCTGTAAAACTCACTATTGAGCAGGAAACAGCTAATTTGTCTTTATACAAACAGAAACTTCATGTTTTGTTGTATAACTATGGCAACTTCTACAAATGACTCATCCAGGACTTTCGTTATGCTATTTTATGACTCATAATTATTAGTGTTCACCTCCCTCAACTTCCAGTACGGTATCATCTTTCCAAAATGGCTCTGAACTGCATTAACAGGTCAGAATGTCCCTATCCAGCTGCCCATTAAAAATTACAAACACACAAAAATTCTTTCTGGATAGGTGTGAGCAGTGCCTATAAACTCCAAGTTTTAGCTCTGTGCACCTGGACAGGTGTGCTCTGTGCACCCGGATAGGTGGTGGTCTATGGCGTGGTGACAAGACCTATTTTATATTCAAAGTAGCGAAATTGCTATAGTATGTGACACGGAGATAAGTACACCCACCTAGTTTGTTTCCAAGTGGATCCTTTCTTCAGCATGTATTAAGCCCTTCCAGATTTATCCCCGGTGGCTGGCTCTTTGCCAGGGCTTGGATTCTGTTCTGGTGTGCAGTGTGCTGAGTATTCCCAGGTGCTGGTATATTTTTATGCCTTAGTCCTTATTTACAGTTTTTCTAAGGGTTGCTTTGAAGTCTGAACAATCGCGATGCAGTGCACTACAAAGTTCTTTCCACATCCAGCAATCTTTTCATGTTGCCTTAAGTTAAGCCATTTCTAAATGAGAAAATACGAGGATGAGCACTAATAAATTGCGAAAGAAAAGAGCCTGTTTCTTGCATAAAATTAATAATTTCAGTGTACCAGAAGCTATGTGAGTAAGCTATCACAGAACAAGATTAATAACTTAAAATAATCATTCACTCCATCTTCCTAAAACTCTTTCACAGTGGCTACTAATACAGTACTACTTTCAACTTTATAGCTCCCCTTTTTACCAGCCCTACTATTATAACACTTGACATGCATGGCTGCCACGGTGTAATAAAGAGGGGTAAAATGATGCATTAAAGGTCCCTGGTGCAAATCCTATTCAAAATTTTTCAGTCTGGAATAGGCAGCACAAAAAGGCAATACCGGGAATTTAAGGGTCATAAAGTAGTACAAGGCACTCAGCTCTCCAAGTTTCAGTTAACTTTCTAAAAGCCAAAGCAACAATAGCAAAAGCTGTAACGCTACGTTCAACTTTCTTTCGGAGAACAGGCGCCTAGAGAATTGTAAGGGAGGGCAAGCAGGGAAGCGGCCACATTATGCTGCAGTGTTAGCCAGCATCACTCATATGTGACTCTCAGCAGCTGTCTGATGCAAGTAACTGCTCAGTGCCTGGGCAAACAACATGGCACGGGAGCATGCTTCACACCGTGAGGCAAACAGCACTCTGCGGAACAAGAAAAGTCAGAACAAAGCTCTGGAAAATCAACCTAATGTTTTGGGGGTTTAGTGCGTTCACTCCTCAAAATTAAATTCTCATTTCTTACAGTTATTCTCACAGATTCTTTTCCTATTAAAATGTTTCTCAGTTTAGTGTATATTTCTTTTTCAAATCTTTATTTGACAAAAGAGTGATAAAAATTTAAAAAAAAAAATTTAGAAGCATGTATTTGTGCCTCCAAAGTGCTTTAGTTAGTTTGTAGAAAACATACCTTACTCTATACAAACTATGGGACTTTGGTCACCAGATATTAAATTTTTTTGTATTTCAGCAAAATTGTGTTTTTGAAGGGGTGATAAATTTGAGAAGGCAGCTCTGGTTTACTGTCAAAGGACAGACAAACCCAAGGGTCTGTGTCCAGGTACAGCGTTTCCAGTTATGGACAAACCTGAGATCCCTAGCAGTCTTTGCCTTAGGTTTACCAGATGGGATATTAAATAACTGAACAGGGCTGTATAAAGACAAACTGTCTGTACAGTGTGATGCACATTATTATATTTTGGGGGATAAATGTGTCATTGAGTAAACTGAGGAAGGGAATATTGGTGAGAGTGAAAGCCCATTGAAGTTTCTGAAATGCTTCAGTTAACTTCTACAGTTTTCAGAGGGGACATTACACAATTTCTAACAGATAGTGATGCTGTATAAACTGAACAACACTTTCATCTGCCTCAAAAAGACATGGAGACTAAACCAGAGGAGAAATAACAGAGAAGAATACACTCTATTTTACCATCACAGGAATACATGTATAACAGATAAACATTCTCCCTTAGACACTGGATCAAGAGCCAAGGGAGATCCTGCATACTTGAAGCCATCAACCACTTGAAACTGCTATTGTCAAAGCAATTTTTTACAGCAGACTGATTTGTATGCAGACCGTTTTTAATAGCACAGAAAGAGTTTGGGACCATGTGTTAGAGTACACAAGTGATTTCCAAAAGACATTTGAAATGTAAAAATTCTGGAGGCTGCCTCCTTCCTTTCTCCCCTTCCCTGCAACATGCATACACATGCACACACGCACCATCAACTTCCACTGACATTTCTTCATTACTATGAAGAAGCTCAGGCTCTCTTGAGGGATTTGCAAAGCACTGCTCCTCTTTTTAAGTAAGGCTACACTTACGCCTCTCAAAATGATTTCCATAAGTTTATATTCCATCAAAACACATGATTTTAGATCTTAAGGTGTAGAAGTAGTGTTAACAAGGTCCTCCTATGAAGATTTTAAGCGCTTTTGAATGCAATTTTATTCTTTCTGGTGTCTTCTGCTTGTCAGATTTGCACAGAGCATTGGGACATTCTTTGGCATCAGAAGGTGCAGTTGGGGAATAAAATGTCCTCAAACCCACACTGCTGCACTGAAACCTTTGCTTCTTTGATCTAGGAAAAGGCCATACCCTGGGTTCAGTGTTATCAAATCATGATATCTGCAGGAGATGCTATCTTTCTCTAAGAAAGTAATGTTAAAATGAATTAAATTTATAAATAAAATAAAACAAAATAATAAAATACTAAAATGTTCCCCTCTGGTATCAAGCACTATCAACTCCTTTAGGCTTCCACTTGGTCACCACAACATGTAGGGTAGATCGAGTGATTTGTCTTTTAAAAACTAGCATGTTAAGAACAGAACCCCATTTCCCTCTTAGCTAAGCACTGGCACCAGGTTAATATTACACTAGGTTAGGATTTTAGTGGGGATAAACAAGAACCTTTTTTTCCTACTGTAAAGCTACTAGAACCATGCAGTCCAGCTGTAAGCATGTTCATCAAAAAAGGAACTCCAGAAACCAGACACTTTGCAATTCCATCTTGCTGCACTTTCAAGGTACAGTAGCATAGGTAACAAAAGGATGTTTATTTCCTTTGTATAACAGACAAAGGAAGCTGCAGTAGCACTTACTGTTTAAGTTTCAAGATAAGCACAATACATCCACACCAGTGACAAGAAAAAACAGAGATGCTGTGAATTGTAGGGTGGTCTGTACAAAAAAACATCAATATTATGGTAATGTGTAGTAATTCAGCATTTCTATAACAAACTACTATTTCAACAGTGGTATAAATTAAGAAAAATCTTAAAAATGTTTTGTGATTCTTACTTTTTCCATCTATAGTCACACTAAAAATTTAGTTTATAGAAAAATCATCTTAATTATTTGTAGGTAGTACCACTGGAGGAAAGAAAAAATAGAAATTAGTTCATTTTCCCTTTATGTGATGCTGTAAGACAGCAAAATCAAGTAGGATGAATAGAAAAATGGAAATTGGGACTTAGAAGTTTTATTTCTTGCTCTTAGAATGATACACGGTTTGAACCTCAGTGAAGCACTAAATTCCCCTGCCTCATCTTCACCGACTGCATCAGGAGAAGAATGATGGTTTGTAGAAGTTCTGCAAAGCTTTGGACACCAGATCTGTAGTGTAAGGCTCTCCACAGTGGGCAACAAGTCCTGGTCTTGCCTGGCTCTACAGAGCAGAATCCCAGACTGAGCATCACCATTTGCCTGGGCTCTGTTAGTCCTCACAAACGTTCTTTGTGGCTCATATTTGCTGTGCAAAGACATGGTGTCCCAAAGCATCACATGGTGAATATGAAACTAGAAATACCTGTGTACCCCTATTGTTTTGTTTCTTTTTGATTCTCTGAACTTATTGATTTTTATGCCAAATATTTTTTCAAATTTTCACCTTTTTCAGAGGTTTCACATTCCACTTTTGCCTATGGACAGAGCTTTTTTAAGTGTAGAATTTTGTAATGGAAACATACTTCTGTGTGGGGAACTAACTGTATTCCATTTAAACACATTTTCAATCTCTCCTGAGGAAAAAAAATATCCTTTGCAAATAACAAGATAATTTAAGAGAGTTAAATGCAGAAAAACCTTAAATATACAGAGCACTCCCATTATGAAGATTTTAGAAAAGAGCTCTTCACGTCTAGATAACATAGTTTGAGCACTGGAGAGTGTATATGAGTTACAAGGAATACAGATTGAAGCCACAAAAGTTTCTGAGCATTAGGTGTTATTTCCTAAAATTAAGTTGAAATTTAGAAAGAAAGAGACATGGTTTTGTGGTGGACTTGGCAGGGCTAGGTTAACAGTTGGACTTTATGTTCTTAAAGGTCTTTTCATACTTAAAGAATTCTATGAATCTGTGAATCTTCCCTCCCTTGGGCTTGACCATTTTGCAGAAAGAAAAGAGTAGCTGCAGCAGTACCATCCATATGACTACTCCAACATTCATTCACACAACATGACTCCCTTTTTGATTTTTCTGCTGTCTCCACTGCTTAATGAAGAGAGCACAATTCACAGTCTTATAGAAGATACTGGAATACTTCCACAAAAGGAACTTCAGTATTCTCCAAGTGTGCTGCTGTGGTTCATTAGGAAAAATGTCCTGGGATAACCACCCACTTCATGACAGATGCAATCAGTGTCTCCCTAAGCCTCCATTCTCAAATATGCCCTAAATAGATCTATTTACACGCCAGGCACAGTAACATCGAGCCACTTCCTTGAACCAGGAAAAATATACCGAAAAAAATTACCCTGAAATTGCATGTTTTGTACTTCCCAGATTTAATATATTCTCACATCATTCTCAAATGACTCAGACATATTTCTAGAGAGTGGCCTAGGTGACTAAAATAGGTCTTAACTGCTATAGAAAACTGGAAAAGCTGCTAATGTTTACAGACACACAAAAATCTGGTCTATTCATGAAAATTTTCCCAGTTAGGCTGGTCAGTCCTGTATAATCTCAGAGAATTGCCAAGCTGTTAGAAGTAAATGAAAATAGTAACACTGTGTTATCAGACTTTACATATATATTCTATCTTTTCATGTCAAGTTATATTCCCATATTAACTTGAATTGTAAATTACAAAGCTTCTTTCTCTTATAACATAAGTTCTTCCTGAGCTTTCCTCACATTTACAGCTGCTCTACCACTTTTTGTCTAGGGATAATTTACAGTATTTTAAGATAGATGATATTTTAGAACTGAAGACCATTCTCATTATTAAAGTATTATTTAAATTGGTACTAAATATTATAAACCATTCCCCAGTTAACATTGTATAGACTTTGGTGCTCTAAGTTTAGGTACTTAAGGACTAAGTTAAGGACTCCCCATGAGGGGGAGAAAAATATAAATGCCAATAGATTAGATTTCTGTGGTCCAGCTGGGCATTCTGACCACATTCCATGATGAAATGCAGATGCTGATGGTTTCCTCTCCCTTGATCCTGACAGTGAATTGCATTATGAAAATCTAAATCTATGGAGAAGGAGGCTCTGGTTCACCCCAACTGGCCCCACAGCCCAGACCCTGACCACAGCAGTTCTTCTCGGGCTGTCATAGAGCTGACAGCCTGGGGGAGCTCCATCTTTCACTTTGTTCTCCAAATTAATCTCTAAAAAAAAGCAAAACCAAGATAAGTTTCCCTTTTTGCCAGCAGCAAATCTATTTGATAGATTCATTGGCAGGACAAAGTCAAAAAGCCCTGCTACCATTATTTTAAAATGTATTTTGAAATATGCAAAGCTGTGTTGAACAGATGAAACCTCTTTGGAAACTGGGTTCAAGGAATATTATTTAGCTCAAGTGCTCAGTCCATCAGACCACATAGCCATGCACACATTTAGTTCTTAGGCATGTGGTCCAGTGCCATCCTGGATCAAGCCCTTTATTCCTCATTTAGGACAAAATTTGAAAATATATGCCACCATGCAGTGTTATATAATTCAGCTCTATTTGAGAGGGCTAAGGCAAGAGAAAGTCATGTCTGGCAAAAAAAGCAACTAGAAAAGAACTGCCTTTGCATTATCCTGTACTGTCCATTTGATATTTTAGACTGAAATATACTTGTTTCTAAGACAGTTTCAAACATATTCTTTTGGTTTCCTTTGAGATGACTAGTGCAATCTGATACAGCATTTCATATGGAATACATATGAAAATCACTTGATTGGGTCCTTGGTTTGGGTTTTTTTGCTTTATTTTTTAAAAAATAAGGAAGAAAATATGAAAAAAATAAAATGCTGATAGCCAAACCTGGTAGAAACATATGGACAGTCATGTTGTATTTTCACTTATGGCAGAAAAACAAGCAAACATAAGCAAGGCAACATAAAAAATTAACTCATTCACTCAAAAAACTGAAATAAGCTACTCAGCTGTGATCAGTTGGAAACATGGTTTCGTCTACTCATTTGTTGAGCCTTAATGCTTGGAAAACTTTTCAAATGCCTGCCTGTACTTCTGCTCAAGGTAACATGTTTTACAAATCACCAAAAACCTTTCAGCAAGGAATGTGAGTGTAAGCTGCTCTATCTGTCCACACGAAACACCAAGAGTAATTTAAAGATAATTCATCTAGTCTTTGATCCTGGCTTAACAGTGGAATCATTACCATAAAGCATAAGAAAGAGAAGCAAGTCCTGTGCAATTAGCTGTATGGGTACTTCTTGGAGTAGCAAACTGAACCCTGCAGATCAGAAATATCAGCAGAAACCTAAGTCAGAGCAATTTGATGAGTACTTTGTAGGTACCACAGTGTAAAGATGTAAAATCATGTACCATAGGAGCCAGCAGAGGGTGCTTCCATTTTAGGGCTGGAATAAGAGTGGGTCTCAGCCACAGGAGAAAAAAAAATCCTTTGCCTATCTTTCATCTGCTAAAATATTTCTCCCTAGTTCAGATACCTTTCATTTCTTAGTGAAAATGGGGGTTTCAAATATAAGGTGGTTGCAGAGTCAATCATATGCATATTTTAAAAAACACCACCTTTCCCAAATGTATGTGTATTGTGTCACAAGGTAAAGATTGCATAGTTTGTATGTAACTTTTTTGGTTTTTAGCAGAAACAATTCCCCTCACTTAAAGCAAGGTAAGTTTTACCTAGGCTATGTTTTCATTGCAGCAACTCCCACTCTGAGAAGCAAAATGAAGTGTCACTGACATTTTTTAAGCTGTTGTTTGCCTTTGAACAGTTTTTTCAGATTTCCTCAGGAATTCTCTATAATGAATATAACACTTCTGTCTCTACATCATCACCAGATGACCAAGTATCTCACCAGCAAAAAATCCCCAGAGCAATAGGATTTCCAAAACAGTGTATTGTCTAGTTCAAGGTGAGCTGCACAGATAAATACAATGACATTAGACTTCTCAGTATGTGCCACTATTACCCTATATTCCCTTCCCTAGGGAAGATCTATGCCTTTAATTTAAAAAAAAAAAAATTAAAAAAAAAGAAGCAGTCAAAGTTAAAATTTGTCAAAGCAGCTTTTATTTAGCAGCCTAAATGAAAATTTGACTGGCAGTGCTGGCACTGATAGCCTGACTGCCCACCTCAGATCCTCACATTGATGGGAATCACAGCCCTCAGAAAAGCCAACCACAAGTACTAGATAGGATTAGAGGTCTGAGACATGAAGCTAGCTTCAAGATTTTTTGTTTCCCTTTATTTTTATGTTTGATAGCACATTTAGATTAAATAATTGAAAGATTAAATTTCAATAAATACGTTGCAAGAAAACACATTCTGTAGTCCCGTGGTTCTTTCACCCAGGAACATTTATCTTGAAAAGGTAGCACATTTCCTTGGACAGGAGCCATTCCTGGCAGCAGATCTCAGCACTCAGTAGGGAACCCATGTCTTTGAGTTCTGAACTAGACCATACTGGAATTAAAACACAACACTAACAGTCAGAATCAGTTGCTCTTGGTGGGTAAATGTTTTATAACTGCATGGGGATATAAGAGCAGGGCTTCGAGTTTAATTCCTTTTTTACAAAATGCTGTGATTAACTGCATGACTTCACTTATTGTTAAGGTAACAGATGGAAGTGCCACAGTGAAATATTTCCTTTTTATTTACAAACAATAGAAAGTCTTTCTGCTGATAGGAATTAAAACATTACAGGAGCATTTGTTCCACAAGCTTAAATTCTTTCATGTTACCACATGCATTTTTCATGGAAAGTCAACATCTTTAATATTTTTGCACTGCCTGAATTTATCATCCATAACTTTTTTCTGATTCCCGTTCAAATGAATTTGCTTAAAGAATTATGTACCTACAGTATAATGAGCTAATTAACTAAAGAACAAAAGGTGCCTTCTGTTATAGATGAGACATAACTAGGTCTCAGACAGAGGCAACACATTCTTTATTTTTAAAGGCAATCTGTATTGCTGATTTTGATGTCAGACACCCTGTATCATTTTGTACAGTGACACAAAAGGACTGATAAAACATTAAAATGAAAATTTGCTTTAAAAAACCCATGCGCCGCATCTTACCACCAGTATTATGAATTTTGAGAGGTTTGTAAAAGATGTGCACTTTGATCAATTGAAGGGTTTCTAAGAAAAAAAATCACTTTTATGCTCTTTGACTGGCAATAGCACTGAGCAATGGACAAAACTGACAAAGATAGAAGTTGCATAAACAAAATAAGTCAGGGATTTTATTAAATATTAATTCTATTAATTCACAGCAAAAATCTTTGTTTATTATTGTATATTAAAAATATATTTTCTTTATTCTAAATCATTTCTCCACAGACACAGTACAACTTGTCAATGCCTGTAAAGATATTTTAGCTTGCTAGAAATGCCTCGAGCACAAAGAGCAGCAAAATATATTTTACACTGCAGACTTAGATCTCACCACATTTAACAAAATATATTAAAATAATGATTTACAATGTGGTTAAAAGAGAATGGTAAAGAACACATTTACTTTTAACCAGCAATAATTGTCATTGTACCATTGGAAGACATCAAAAGAATTAAAAACATTGTGCAATGAAACTTGGCAGATTCTGTGAGCTGTTGTAAGAGCACATTACCTGTGCCCAGTGTTCACAAATCAGTACATGAAGCAGAAGGATGCTGGAAGTACACTTCTGCATACACACAGAAGAAAACTCTGTTATTGCAGGGTTCCTATAGGAATTGCAACAACAAATGCATTGTCAGTATACAAGTTGTATGGATTAGAGTTGCAGACACCACAATGACCACTCTATCCATGGCTTTCTGGATCCCTTATACACCCTCTGTGTGAGGCACAGGGTTTTGGCTCCTCTGCTGTGATATGGGTCACCTCAGCCCAAAAAAGCTATGATAAGCTGCACTGCAAAATCACAGTAAGTCTTAGATGATAACTTTGATTCTTTTTCTTCTAGGTGTCTCCAGAAATCAATAAAAAAAGTAAGCTTTCTACTTTAGGGACATTCATTTCTAGCCATGTATTTCTATTAAACCTAATCTCTATACTTGCAACATCAAACACCTAAACAGATCCCATGTATTCAATAGGATACCATTGTCATGGGATAGACTTTCTGCTATCCTTAATAAAAGCTCATATTTATGGTACCCGCTGCCTATGTTGTGACAGCAAAAGGCTTTTTTTGGCATGTGCAAAATGCCTTTTACAAATAATTTCGTAGTAATTCCCTTTTCTAAAGTTGTCTTGCAAAAGAGATCCAAGCATCATGCAGAGAGGCATTTGATTTTCAGGTATGGGCATACACTATAAGGATTTTTAAAAATGTAAAAGTTATCTATCCACCATTTTCATGCCTGATTTTACAGAAACTAAAATGGTGATTAACACATACCATTAGAACTAAGGAAGAGTTTCCTATCATCGGTAATAACTGCCTTCCATCTCTGTGGACATTCAGTCACTTGGGGCAATATGAGTACACACACAGAGAACCAGAAACTCCCTTCCCACTGTCATCTTAAGTTTCACAAAAGTTCTTATCCAAAGGTCAGCTGCCAATCAGTATATACATATATACACACATGGGTCCTTGGTGGGAATAGATTCCAAGTTAGTTGGCTACAAGAGCATATAGGTACTATTACTTGAGGTAAAGAAGAATAAATCTTTCTTACTTGTTCTTCTGTCCTTCCTGGATGATGGGATGCTCACATATCCTGAGTGCCTGTATATTTCAACAATAAATAGTTGCATATAAAATACAGAGATAAATTTTAATTAGAATATTTAAAAACAATTAAAATGCCTCTGCATAGCAGTCACCAACCTCTATTAGCCCTTGACTGTCAGGTCTTCTTACAGATCTTAAAATCAACTTAAGCAGTAAAGGAGGAGGCTTTGCAGGGTAATTTCAAAGTTATGAATCTGTCTTACTTGGAAATCACCAGCAACCTCTTCATTTTTATGAAATCATATCTAGAAGGTTGTGTTTAGTTGAGACAACAACTATACAAACTTTGGCTGCTGCTCCTTGTCACTACAGAAAGAACACAATGCAGTAACTGCTTCATGGCCTTCACTTATCAAGCTGGAACTGTTTTGAATGGAGAAGCTGTACAATCTTCAGAAGACTGGAAAGGCTGAGACTGACAGCTATGAACATTCCAAAGGTTGAAGAAACATGCAAAGTGCATCTATTTGGGATCTGAGGCCATTGTTTAGGACAATTTGCCTTAAAAATTTTGGTTTTCTGTCCAGTTACAAAATTGTTGGTAATTTCACAAATAATTTCTAATTAAAAATCAGAAGCTGTTTCCCTTTCTCAGTGAATCTACAATGTGGTGAAGGCCTTTTCTAGCAGTGTTATAGTGTACCCAGATTTTTCCAGGCAGATATTTGAAAAAAACCAAGAAGGTGGAGATTCAGCTGTCTTACAAAATCAGAGAACACTGGTTTGGGTACACTTGTAGAGAGTAACATCTGCTCTTGGAACAAGAAAGGAGAAGCATTCAAAAAATTTTTAGAAAAATTAAAGTACGTCAATATCTTGTCATTATACTCTTATTACTCTCTCAATTATTTCTGCAGGGAACTGCTTATAATAGTGAGAAGACATATATTCCCTTGAAAAAAATGAAAGTACAAGAAATAGTTTGTGTTGGTTTTGAATGGCCTGGTTTTTGGTAGCGGAGGGGCCACAGAGGTGGCTTCCCTGAGGAGCTGCTGGAAGCTTCCGCCATGCCCAGTAGAGCCAATCCCTAATGGCTCTGAAGATGGTCATGCTGCTGCCAAGGCTGGGCCAATTAGAGATTGTGGTAATGGCTCTGGGACAACATATTTAAGACGGAAATCAAAACAAAGACACACCGTTTCGTTTCCTGTCAGAGAAGAGGAGGGAAACAACATGGAGACACCAAGGTCAGTGGAGAAGGAGGGGAGGAGGTGCTCCAGGATCCAGAGCCCAGATTCCTCTGCTGGCCATGGTGAGGCCATGGTGAAGGAGCTGTGGGGATCCACGGGGGATGCAGAGATCCACCCACAGCCCGTGGGGGAGGTGCCCATGCTGGAGAGGGTGGATTCCTGAAGGAGGTTCTGAGCCAGTGGGAGACTCGGAGGGAGGGGGGCCCTGCTTCCAGGCTGGAGCAGCCTATCCTTGGAGGTCTGCAGTCTGGGGAAGAGTGACCCACACTATAGCAGTTTTGGGAGGACTCACTGCCCGTGGGAGGGACTGCTCTGTGTGAGAGTGGACTCAGGCTGGAGAAGTTCACGGGGAACTGTCTCCCATGGGAGGTACCCATGGCCTTACAGAGGAAGGACTCTTCTGGAGCAGCAGAAGAAATCCTCAGGTGATAAACTGACCAAACCCCTGTCTCCCTGCACTGTCAGTAGGAGGGAGGGGGGGGCTGGGGTCCTGGGGGAAGATAGATAAGTTGTTTTTAATGGCCTCTTTTACTTCTCATTTTCTTCCTCTGTCTGTTAGTAATAAAGTCACTTTGCAACCTGAAGTTGATCCTGTTTTGCCCATGAGGTGTTTCCTCCCAGTCCTTTTCTCAACTCATGAACCCTTTGCTAATTTTTTTCTCTCCTCTGCCCAGCTGTGGCTGGGCAGGGTGAGCGAGCAACATCCATGGGTTACTGGCATTAGGCCAGGGTCAAACCACGACATGGTTTCACTTGGTAAACTTGTTATTCCTGCCCTAAAGAACGTGTCTTCTGTAGAAATTTTTCCTGCTGCACAATCTTAAAAGAAAAACCAAAATAATACAATCATATACATACAATACAATACATACAATAATACCATCAATACAATCTTACAGTTCAAGAGTCATAAATAACCCAATCGATAATTTTCCAGCTGTACTGACACGTCATACATAAAGGTTGATGCTTCTCACTTGAGTACATTAGGAACACCTATACCACAGGCATGGAACAGAAACATTCAATGAGAATAGAATCAGAATCAGAAATTTTATTAATATGGGTTTAAAAATCTGTCATTTTTTGCATTGCCACACACTTCAATTAAGGGCATATGAAACCATACATTTTTACAAGCAAAACTATCTGAAAAATTCTTCCTTCTTGAGGAAGATAAATAACTGATAGCTTTTTATATTTAATACTGATTTTAGTATACAGATTTTGTGTTAAATTAACATAAATAAAATTACTTGAATCACAGTATAACTTAATGAAAAACCTTTTTATGCATGATGATATTAAAAAGCATCTGATTATGTATTGGCAGCAGATTCAAATACTTCAGCTGCTGATATCATATTACTAATTTTAATAATCAGCAATGATTCTAACCCATTTAATGAATTGCTTAGTAGTAGATATAACAAAGTTTAATCCACGTTGCAACTACTTGAAAAATAAACCCAACAGTACTATAATTTGATATGACAGTCAGGACTGCAAGTGTAAGATCATTAACACTTCACAGGTTATACCCTGAAGTAAATCTTACAAGAAGTTCACATAAATAAGGACAGATTTATACAATTATGTAGTTATGAATATCACTGCATTTCTAACCATAAGTGAATTCTTCTCAATTTGCTGTTCATTTGGCTTTGATATGCATAAAAACAGCAATCCAACAAAAAACAAGTCAACCCATTTTTCCTTTTTTCTTATTTGGTTTCAGGACATTTATATATCAGGTAGAGGTATATGAACCCAGACAGTTTCATCTTAGAGAATTTTTGCTTGTGAAAGAACTCAGAAAAGTTTTGTTTGTTCCACTTAGGTTTGCATTTTTGCCTGTTGTTTTACTGAAATGCTATGAAACACTTACAAAGAGTTAAAGAAAAGTAAAATTTGGCAAATATAAGACCCTCTCTAAAAAAAAAGAAAAAAAAGAAAAAAAAAGGAACAAGAAAAAACTGCTAAGAATAATCATGAAAAGAAATAGATAACCCCTATGGTGGAAACAGCAATATTTTTGAATGTTTTTTAAAATAAAAATTCAAAGACAAGGGAACTGTCTACTTTGTCAAAGAGATTTTCGCTGATATTTGAAACAGAACAACTCAAAAATGTTACACTAGCACACCATACTGATCTTGTAATTTACATTATCTTGTAAAATTCCTCACCTCTGTGGAGCCACTGATGACATTGTTTGGTTTTTATCAGGTAGGGAGAGAAGGGAACTGGAAAGGTATTATTTCAGGATATTATAAATAATTCTACATTAAACACATAGCCTTGAAAGATGGAGGAGGCGGAGGTTAAATTTGCAGTGATAATTACTTTGTCACACTAAGACTTTGAGAACTAGTAGATTTCTTCTCATTTTTTTTCAAAATACACACATACGCACACAAATAGTATTTATGCAACTGTTTTAATATTTGTGGTTATCACTATTCTGAACTATTTGACCTCACCATTTTTTAACACACATCTTTCTTTTGAAATATATGAGGAACCGATTGCTCAGAACCGTTATATGTGAAACTGTGAGAGACTGTATTTTTATTAATCAGAATTGAAAGTTATTTATTTTTTGCACTCTGCTTTCAGGGAGCTCACATTTAGAGCAGTTTGGAACAGTACACAAAACCATTTCATTATTGCTTTCAACGTTTTGGAGCCTTTTGTTTTACAGACAAACTTCGTGTTACTTCGCTACACAATATACTGAAGGCTAGTAATTACTGGGACATGTGGTAGGCGTTTATCACCACTAACATCACACAACCCACTCTGTGATCAAGATAAAATAGGGCAAGTGGTTCAATTAAAGGCACATTCTTTGGTGCACAACAATAGAAGGCTTGTGACATGGCAAGATTAAGAAAAGACTTAAATGTCTTTAAAACTACTTATTATCACCAGTTAAAATGTGCATGTCTGACCTTTATGGTAATCAGTAATACTCCATTTGCACACTATAGAACTAAATAAGCTTTATTTTAGACACAAAGAGTTACTTGTGGTGGCCTGCAGTTAACTTAGCTGATCTCAGAGCTTATGCTTGCAATGAATCAATGGCCATAATGATAGGCCATCATCTTTATCAACCCGTTTATGATGACAGGAAGAAAACAGGACTGTAGATTTTCCTGACAAGTGGAGTAGTATTTAAATGTTGACTGCTACATACATCAGATTAACAAGGTTGCAAAGTTACTGAGAATCCTTTCCCTGAGGTACAGAATCACCCTGTGGTGCTATAATACCATAAGGTATATCAAAGATAATTGCTTAGTTTATTATCCTGTTGTCTTTTATGTCAACCCTTAATTGTGAATTCAGAAGCCTCTTGATCTCCCTGTTCCTTATGGACCTGTTATTAACCCCAATCATTATCATTAGGATTTATTACTATTTTTATTATTAAAGTGCAGATTTTTTAACAATAATGTTTCCAAATACCCCACAACTCCTTCATATTGCTTCAGTAAAAGAGAAATTGATGAGATATTCAGTCAGCATTGTAAATACTGGTCTCTCAAGCTCTTTTCCTTCCTCTGAAAAAATTTTGAATATCAAAGTTCAGATTTTTTTACTCAGTTACTTCAATTTTCAATTAAATAGCTTGTAAACATACAAAGATATCTGTGGTAAAATCAGATTATTGTAGTTCTATATGACTTTACAGAATTATCCCAACAGGAAAGTGCAAAGGTGGCAATATCACTGCTGTTATCTTCCCCCATGGTCCTGAAGTATGGTGGTCAAGCTTTCATATTTCTTATGCTGCACTTCCAGAGAACAATTTAAGCAATATTCCCGTAAAATACCACATGAAACCTACAGAACCTAGAAACAGTTAAAAAACTATGGCCTGGCTAGTACAGATAAGTAGTCATTCATAATTCCTCCTAATGTATACAATATTAATCTGTATGTACCTAGAAAATCTGACTACTTCCTATACTTCAAAGTCATTGCCTTTGCTACGAGGCCTAGAAAGTGCTTCGGGATTCATTATGACATGTGGAATATATAAGCAATAAGGCATGACAGGGAGTGTGGTTATCATAAGATAATCACACCCCTGGGTCATTACAAAGCATGAGGTGCAGCCGAGCACCTCTCATTCCCCCTGGGGTGTGATTATATCATGATAAGCACACTTCATGCAGTTACCTTATTGCTTTTATAAAAAGTCTTTGTTGGGAAGAAAAACTGTATTTTTTACTTAAAGATGATAAAGTTGGCAGTTTACAGTCTTGAGCACTACTTTCTGCTAAGCTCAGTGGTTTATATGCATTCATCTACTCCTTTTTAATGTGCATCTGCCAAAGCTGATCCGAACTCATCAATCAGAAGGAGTTTTCATAATTCAGTATATGTTCGACTGATCCAGTTGGAAAAGAACAACTGCATGTCCCAGACAATCTAGACAATCTCATAGTCATTGGCTGTTCACTGGACACCTATTTCTTTTCTCAGAAATTAAAAAAAAACCCTAAAAATACCCAACAAAGTTGCTTAACAGTTAAATGATGATGTAAACATATACATTACAGGTAAGAGAGTTCAGCAACTGGAATACTTGAATCTGCAAAAGAAGAAAAAGTTTCTAACTTGTTTTTGCCCCTGGTAGATGTTATCCCACAAATTAAGCGTGACAACTTAATTTAGGGTCCTAGATAAACTACAAAATCCCACTGCTGTCATTCAGATTGTAGCCTAAGGGGTCTAATGTGATCTTTTGGATTTACAAACACCTGCCTTGGATTATGCCATATGTCTTCTGAGTGGCTCCAGGGGTGTATGCTCTGTCCAGTAGTCAGCTCATTTCGTGGTTTAAGAATGCATAACTGAACACAGAAATATGAAGGTTTGCATCCATTTACAGTTTATCAAGTGTGATGGCCATGTTCTGATTTTGGAAGCATTCAGTGGTCTGGAAAGGGACATATGTACGGGCTGAATTTGGCCCTGGGCCATTTATGAATATAGGTAACACTTTTCACCTAACATGAGCAAGTCACAAATTCAACTGTTTAATTTAAATAGGTCGTTATCATCACATTTTCCAGATTTAAGAGGCAGGGCTAAGAATACTGTCACTATCCTGGATGAAAAGGAAAAATTCCACTAGCCTTCTATCTTCCAATATTTGGTTTGACGCAGTGCTCTCACTACATAAAGATGCATAAAATTTTGCTTCTTCCAACAACTGTTTGAACTCTACCATTTTGCCTTTACATTTCAATTATATAGTAGTACAATATTTTCATTTTTTTTTCTTTGAAATTTCTAGTTTGTATTTCAACTAGAAATTTGTTTCTTGATGCAGAATGGTATGTTAAAAGTATTATATATATTTATATTTTATATAAATATATATATGTACATATATTATATTAAAGTTATTCCCAAAAAATGTAAATTAAATCAAATTGTGTATTTCTGATCCATTTCCTTAGAGGTCTATAGACTTATAAGAAAGAAATAATCTAGTCTTTCAAAAAACAATGGTACTAATTACAAGTTAATTTAAAAGACAGAACAAATAGCAGTTTAACAAATAGTTAAACAAGTATGGGTGCAATAAAATAATCTTAAGCTAGTAATTTTGGCCAGTTTTACAATTTTTTCAGATGAAACTTTATATATAATAAATTTGAAGTTGTTTCACAAATAACTTTGGAAGCAGGATGGGTTAAAGGTGAGAATTTTGTCTCCTCACTTCATTACAATTAAATGGAATGAGTAAGATGTTGAAACAGTAAAGGAGAAGTAAACTTTAGCTGCTTTGCCATTATAGCTGTTATTTTAAAAATTGCAGCTAGTAAAATTACTCTCTGATGGTTCCTAAAAGCATTCCTAGCATTTTCTAACACTAGAGGTACTAACATATAGATGCTGACCTCTGTTAATACATTCGTGTTCAGAAAAGAAAATTTTGCTTCCAAAGTCTTACTCCACATTTTAGATGAATTCTTCATTAATTAAATGGGAACCTGAGTGTGCAAGCGATACCAACCTGAATCAGACTAATTTGGAGCAATGCTGTTTAGGAGTTTCCAGTGTATTTGAGGCTATAGAAAAGGTTATGTATGCAGAGCTTACTTGTGCTAATGTCTATTTTGAGTTTTACTTATGGATATAAGTATTTTAATATAGAGCTATTGTGTATGGTATAAAGTATCTTGGTTCCACGGCTCAGTAAATTATTCATAACAGTATCATGAAGGTTGTGTTGATGAATTACAGGATAGAAAGGATGGAATGAAGAAAAAAATCAGGAAGTGGGAATTTGGGAAGAAACATCGTTTGTATTAATGAAGTACTACATAAAATAAATGCAGTACCAGTGAAATTTATTTATTAATGCACTTCTACATATTCAATTTGTTCAAGTTCTTATCTACAACAAGGACCTTCCATAGAGGGATGAAAATACTGGTATTACACAACATAAGTGGAGGTACATGCGAGTAGCTCTCAATGGATAGGTGACTACCATCTTGGGAGAACTGGCTATTAGAATGCATTTGCCCAAAAGATTTTTCAGTACTTTTTGCATAAAAGCATCAGTGGGTATTAGCATATTTAAAATCTGTTCATTCCCTGGACTGGTAACCATGGCTACACTTGCCCAGATTTTCCCTCCTCCTCTGCGTCTGGAGCCCAGAACGGCCGGGGGTAGGTAGGCTTGGAAGTGGCTAGTGATGGCTAGCCAGGGCAGCTTTGCTCTGAGTCCAGGGAAGGCTTGTCAACTGGAAATGATTTAGCAGGAGCACAGGAAATAGCTTACTAGAGAATAGTTTGCCAAAAATTCCCTTCATTTATTGTAGCAACTGCTACCCTGACACTTGTCAACACTACACGCCTCCTCAGAAAGTGGGGCAAGAAACTCCACTCTAGCCAGAAAGCAGACCACCTGTCCCCAGGAAAACAGCCTCTGTATTCCTAATGGCTAAAGTTTGGAACAAAATCTGAATCTGAAGAATTTATGTTCTTTCCAAGATGGGATTCTTTTCTGATGAGTGAGGTTCTGTGTTCCAGGGGTTTTTAGTTCTTTCAGGATTATCTGGATACATTTGTTAATTTTATAAATTTACACACCCTACTGGATTTGTGTCAGATTTGTGACCTCCTGACACCAGTTCCTTTGCTGTATGTGAAGATGTATTTCTATTCACAAGATTTAGATTCACTGCCCCTCAATTTTGGCCATCCTGCTTTGCAAGGCAAGAACAGACCCTTGCCATCTCTTTTTCTTTTATCTGATTCTAAAATGGTCTTTGTTATTCTTATCTCTAAAGCAAAAAACACTAAATTCCCATTGCACAGTTTTAAGATGCCACTCTTGTTCCTCGATGCTTTCCCCCACATCTCTCCAAGGGCAACAATGACCCTGCACATTGTCTTGTACAAAATCATACCTTCATTTCATATCCTGACACTAGCAAGTTTTAAACTCTTTTTCCATCTTTTTAATGTATGAATATTTAATTCCCTTTTTAATAACAATCATACACAGAGCAGATAAGGTTCCTGAACTGCCCATAAAGTTTTCAAGGTTTCTGAAATGATTATATTTTTTGAGTTTTGTTTGTCATGCTGTTTCCTATTACCTACTTTAAATAGGCCCTCTTGAAATTCCTCACAAGCTTTACTAATGTTCTGCAAAGTTTGTTTACTTGCTTAACTCTACCCCTGAGGCAATCACATCCTGATTCTATAGTTATCTTCTGTTAATTTATAATATATTTTCAAATGTAATTTATTAATAACTATATTACATAATACAGGATCACAGATTAATCCATGAGCCATTCCTAGCCTTTCCTGTGGAAAAAAAATTCTTCCTATTCCTTAAGTCTTGAAGGTCTTTTTCCTAAAATAATTATTGTCCATTATCTAACAACTACTTAGAGACTATAATAGTCAGCCTGAACAAGGCTTGTAAAAGCCTTTTTAAATACAGACTTTAAAATATAAAAATTTGTTCTCTGTTGTGGTGCAAGACTCATTTGGTGTGTTCTGTTACCCCCTAAAGCTATAATGGTTCGGTCCTGGGATCCCCCTCTCCCCCTCCCCTGGAACCTCTCTCTCTGAGAGTGTCAATTCCTTCTCTCCTCCCCTGTTTCCCTGGTAACCTTCTGTCAATCCCTCCCAAGTTCCTGTCCATCACCCACTGTCTCCTTCCCACATTCCAGAAAGTTCTCCTTTCTTCGGTGGGTGATTGGATCGGGAACAAGGGTCCCTCCCTGTCACATTCCCTACTGGCTAGCTGGCATGTTTCTCACGAGTTTGTTCACTCCCCAGTTCGCCCTCATTGGTCAATGTGTCGTGTTCCCACCCCCCTTATAAGCTGCTGTATTCCTGTCTCGTGGCCCCTGCTCGGCTGGTGCACCTGAAGTTAACAAAAGGCTCTGGATTTTACCCCCGACTCATTGGTCAATGTGTCGTGTTCCCACCCCCCTTATAAGCTGCTGTATTCCTGCCTCGTGGTTCCTGCTCGGCTGGTGCACCTGGAGTTAATAAAGGCTCTGGATTTTACCCCCGAGGAGGGACCCTCTCTTCATTCTTCTACTTCGCCTGCCTGCTGCTCCCTGCTGCCCCTTGCTGAGGCGCTCCCGGGACGCCCCGGCGCATCTAGGGAGTGCCCCCCCGGCTGTCGGCTGCCGTGCCTTCAGCTCAGCCAGTGCGACCTCCTCCCCTTCCCGGGGGAGTAGAGAAACTCGGACAGCAGCACAGCAGTTCTCCTTTTGAAAAATCTATGAATTTTGCTTTGTAAAGCTTGCCCTACTAGAACCTGCTTATTGTCCTCCAGTGACTTTGCTACTCTTTTCTACATTATACCAAACAATTAGGTTCATGAAAATTTTGCTGGCCTTTAATTATTTTTCTAAACACAAATATGACTTTTGATGCATTTCAAATTTTAGTCCCATAATTGCCTCCTAACAAGAAAAGACAATATAAGTGGTAGCCATTTGGCCTGTTTGTATAAAACTCCTTACAGCTTTAAAAGATTCCTCTAGGTACAGGACATGGTATTTATACATATGACAACTTCAGGTCTTTAAGGTATTAACAAGTGTTGCACTTTTCCTAAGCAGAGACAACAGGTCCCATATATGGAACAAAGGTAGCTGGAATAAAATGGCTAGAAAGAGTAAATACTTACTTAGTAGGCAAATATAAGATTCATAAAAAATTAAACCAAAAAATAACAAACATAAGTAAATTCAGGTTACTGGTTTAAATGAAAATATGTGGCTAGGCCCCACTGTTGCCCACTTGCTCCCAGGGGCAGAATGCAGGTCATTCTGCCTCACCAGCAATGTATCTGATAAAATATTTTTTTCTTCTATCAGACACAGTGTTGCTGACATATAAAATATCTTCAGATTAGAGGGGAACTGTAATTAGGATAAATATTTGATGTCCAAAGTGCTATCATGATAATATAGGTGGGGAAGACAGAGATATGTATGTAGGTGGTGTACTGTTGTGGTCTTACACATATGCTGTGTTTTTAAAGATTAAACAAATAAGAAAGATGGACAGAGGCAGGCAGTATCAAAACGGCTTTACTTGAGCTGAGTTGTTGAGAGAAAAGTAAAATGGAAGCAGCAAACCAAATATTTACACCTCGGTAACAACACAGTATTGCAATCTATTGTTAATGATGGAATTAGGCTCAGTAGAAACAAATTCCTGTTTTTTTACTGAGATCTCATCTATTTGGAACATCTGGGCTTATTATAGGGGATGATGTAGAAAACATCTAAAGGCCAGATAGGCTCCTGTAATGCTAGGGCTAATTTGATGTATCTTGCTTTAGTTTCAAAACTGAGCACTGCTACTCTACCACAACACTGGCTCAGTCTGGCATTCCCTATATACTCAAATTTGCCCCTTAAATTAATAACAGCTTGTTATGTGAAACAAAGGTTTAGTAAATGAATACAGGCTATTTTTTCCTGAATATAGATATATTATCAGAAACACATATCTGTGCTTAATCATGTCCATAATTATAAAACCTTAATAATGGTTGTATGTAACACAATTTCATAAGTGTTATCAGTGGTAATTTTAAAGGCAAAAACCTGCAAAATAAAAAGGTATAGATTTCTCTTTTTACAGGGATTTACATTACTCATCAACTTGTATAGTTCACATTAGCATCCAGTGACATTGCTTTGTCTGTATATATTTCTAGCTGTCAACAGAATGTCCTGAGGCAATCGCATCCTGATTCTATAGCTATCTTCTATTCTTTTATAATACACAAGGGTCTAATTTTCCATCGGCAAAGCATGAAATCATGTAAGAATGCCACATAACCAGCATGTGCAAACAAGTAGCACTTTTTCTACACATAAAAATGCTTCATAAAATAACAAATAAATTAAATCTTCTTGTTCAAGTAAAGTGCTTGAAAACCTAGACCCTTTTTAGAAATTAGAGTACTGTGCATAATTTGCCATACCACACTGTTTCTTTAAACATGTGCACCACCTTGCAGCATTATTTTCTGTGGCAAAAATCATTTCACACGGGCTGATGGAGGAGCTTTCTTTTTCCTGGATAAATAATACAGTTGCAAATATCAGGCATATTAATTAAATTAATATAAATAATAATCAGCTAGGAAGTTAACAAAAGAAGTGCATTTGTAATTGGTGATGCCAGCTTATTGTTCCAACAGCAGCAGCCTTGCCCTACACCTTTGGAGATTTCTACGAAGTGCTTTTAACAGAATTCATGGGAGCAAAATGGGTACAGTGACTTTCATTTGCTACTTACAGCATATTTCTGTGGAGTTACCAGAGGAACCACTAAAGCTCAGCAGTTAAGTGATTTTAAAATGTACCAGAACATATGTGTCTGTGTGGTAAGCAGACTCCAGCTCCCTGCCTGGAACTTATGCCTCATTCTGCAGCACCATCTGCCAACAGCAATGACCTCTGTATCAGCTTGCATTGGCAATACTCTCGAATCACATTCAAGACATATGTCTTTCTTCTTAGAAGGACCATGTAAGCAAAGCTCAGTTCAGCCTCAATGTATTGACTACAACTGCCAAAATCATCTTCTTCTTTGCCTCTCATATTTCTACAACTTCAGGGGATTTTTAACACCCTTCTCTACATAATGTACAGTTTATTTAGCACATGGCTTTCAGATGTCTGGCTGCAAAGTAATTTATTGTAATTTAAGTCAAACATGTTTTGAATAAAGCAGCTAGTGTTTTCAATCTCTACATCGTCTTGCACAATGGAAGCTTTCAGAAAAAAATGGATTTTCCAGGAGGAAGAGAACCACATCGTCTCTACTCATGAAAAGAACTGACCTAGAATTTATATGTAACATTTTCAATAAATTTGCCTTTGTCAAGTCCTCACCATTATAGCAATACCTTTGAGAAATGAGCCTGCACATGATAAAGTCAGACAACATCCACCTGTTTTTCCAACACACTCTGAGTTTATGGAAATATTTTCTAAACATTACAAAATAAAACCGGATTGATTTTATTTGCCTGTTAAGTACAGGGGATAGGAACAAGGATGCTGGTTGCCAAAGCATAATGGATGTGACTGAAGATGACTCACTGCAAGCAAAGAGCACTGAGCTTGCAGGGAAAGTCCTGACCCCCTCCACAGCTGGGCAGCCCTGCCCACACTGGAACTAATGAGCTTGTGAGGCTGCTGGCCCACACAGGTGCAAGGATTAGCTCTGAAATCAATCCTGCAGAGCAGGAGTACAGAGAGTTGGCATCACCACAACCAAGACTATGTGCTCCTTAATCAGGGACAGTTTTCAGCAAGTTTTTACTGTTGCTGGTCCACAGAGGCCAAGGGAAAAAAGAACATCTTGCAACATATGAAAATCTGCCCCTCCAATGTTCCTCTCATTAAAAATGGAATTAAAGGAAATAATTATGTAGCACACACAAATACCCTTCAGGAGAGAGAACTCACCCTATAGAACTGAATTAATCTTGGATTTGAGTATATTCACTTCAGCACTAGATTTTTCTAGGCTATATATGTGACTTTGTAGCCCACAGTGTGGGAGCATCTGTGTAAGCAGAAGCTGGGCAAATGGTGAAGCTAGCCTGTGTCCCATACATGTGCTATTGCTGTGAATCAAGACTCAGTTCAGCTGTGCCTCCAGAACTGAGGTAGAGGGATGCCTCTGTTTTTACAGTCATGCTGTCTGCATGGAAAAACATACCACAATAGCATCTCCCTGCTTCCCACTAGTACTACAGGAGCCAAGAAAAAGGATGAAATGTTCAGCCACTCTGTCTGTGGGTTACCTACCTGAGATGCAGATAAATCCTTGAAGTGTGGTAAGACACGGTGTCTCCTCCAAGCAAGCTTTAACTTTCCTGCAAGTTATACATCTCAGCAACAACAGAAAGTGTAACCTTCCTTCACCCAGATCAACAGCAAGAAAATCAGAAAATTTGTGGTAGTTATAAGTTGGAAAAAACCAGTCAAGGACAATATAATCACCTATGCAACACTGCCTCTACTACTTTTTTATGGTTTAGCAGCTGTTGAATTATTTTATGTCAGCATTTAGACTGTGTTGACATGTATGCATATTCAGAATATACTCCTTTTCAGGAGCAAGGTTTTCATCTATCTATCTATCTATCTATCTATCTATCTATCTATCTACCCATCTACCTACCTACCTGCCTACCTGCCTACCTGCCTATTCCAGGACCTATCCCAATCTGCAAGTAAATAAATCATCATAACATAGATTTTTTAGAGTTGGAAAAGACATATAAAATCATGTTTTTAGAGTTGGAAAAGACATATAAAAACAAGTTCTACTGTTAACCTAAAACTTCAATCTTCACCACTAAACCAGGTCCCCATATGCCACATCTAGATGTTTTTTGAACACTTCCAGGGATGGTGATTCCACCACACCCCTGAGGAGCTTGTTCCAATGCCTGGCCACCCTTTCAGTGAAGAAAATTGTGATCCTAAGAGCACATATTCAAATTTTACATTTACATTTTTCATTTAACATACAATACAGATGATGACTCAACTGCATGTGGATTTTCTGATTTACACCACTGCTTGTGCTCTAATTGTGTCAAAGGACCAGTTGAGCTTTAAGGCAATAGGCCAAATTGTCTTACTTCACATAATCTGTAGCCCATATGTTACACTGAAATTCTCCATATTTTAAATTTTAGTATAAAATCTTTTCCATTAAAGAAAAATATTATTTCTTTCTTTTTATAGTTGTGAAGTAAACCTGCAATTGCTAACAGACTGTAAATGGATGCAATGCCTAAGGCTGGAAACAGATGGAAACTGGGCTTGGGAAGGTGACAACACTACTCTTATTAAGCTACCCTAGTGTTGATATTAAAAGCTAATTATGTCTCTTTAAAACTTAACACTATGTGTTTAGGTGAACATTCAAATATACAAGGAGGAAAGTGGAAAATAAGGCCTCTGAAATCATAGTGGGAAGCATAAGAGATACAAGACTGGAAAAAGAAAAAAAATATTGTGGAAATACTTGTGTTTATGTAATGCATGATGAGGAAATTAGAAATTCATTACACATTTTTAAAAGTTAAAAGAATTACAGGAAATAGTAGAATGGGGACAAACGGTAGTCATAAATTTACATCTCAAAATAAGAAACTCAAAATAGTTTTGATAAGCATATTAGTTTAAAATATCTGATTTCAATTGTTGCTTCTTTTAAAAACATTCACTGAATCTAACCTATTTTTTAAGAAATGGTGTTGGTTGAAATTGGCTATTTATGTCATACTTTCAATAAACAGGCATCTGAAGCAGTAGGATGGATAAGTTCACCCGAAAGTAAAGATAATTTCATGTATATCTGTAGAAGTAGCACACAACTTGGATTTGTGGAATGACACCACTGATATGTGGAATCAACACCAAATTCTATGTGGTTTGGAGCTTTTATTCTGGCTGGCTGCAGTGGGGTCCCAGAGCCTGGATGCCTATTTTCAGATGAACAGGAGAACATCAGTTCCAGCATTGTTTCTTTCAAAAGAATACAGAGCTGTGAGACCTGAGATACTGTGAGATACAAAGTGAATAAAACCTCAGCAAAAGAGGGGTTATCAGGAAATTTGCTCTTGACCTCAATGAAAACACAAAAGTTGGTGTGTCTTTCCTTTGGTTGTGTAATATTGCACATATCTGTACCAAAAGCTGGGTGCAAAGTAAGGGTTGTTGCATTGGCTGTGTACTTGCCTGTTGTATTGCTATCAGCCAGATCTTCCCATTTGTTCTTTCTTGGATGGGAAGCTACTGGAAGAGCCTTAAGAAGAGTGCCTAACCACTTGGCTCCCCCAGATCTTCCCAGGGCAAAGCTAGAGGGTGAAACTGAATGCAGATGTTTCCTGCCTTGCTGCAACATGACGGCACGCAGCCATGCACCCCTGAAACACTAAGGCACATGATTGTTCTGTGCATGCCCTCTTTGTTCATTTAACATACAATTTACCTCTGCCTTGGTTGTCTTCTTTCACTCTTTTCCTGCACTGTCATCTGCTGACACATAACTACACTTATGATAGTCTTTGCACTTCCACAGGACACACCTGGGAGCAGAAAACTAGGGTTGCTCAACCTTTTCCCACCTCTTTTCTTCTCACAACTTTCTCTGTCTTTTTCTTTGGCTGCCAGATACATTATCCTGGTGGCAAGTCAGTACAGTGGGCGGCAAGGGAGGGAGATTGGACTTTCTGCTCTATTAGTACTAAAAGTGGTCCCTGACAGGAGAAACCATGGTAAAACTTTATTAGATCCAAGTGTCCATATACTTCTGTATCTGTATTTCAGATAGATACAGCTTGGGAGCAGAGGGGTAAAGAATGAGGAGCAAGTTTATGAACACAGTGCAAAATGCTTGCCAGGAGTTGGACTGTCTGGTTTAGCTGCCTCTCAGAAGAACTCCTCAGCAAAGGCAGATTATTTGCTCACCTGAAGCCAGCGCATGGGCTCCAGGAAAGGGAGAGGGAGTACAGTGAGATTCCCAGAAGGGCTGAAAGATTATAGACTCACTTCATCTCAGCACAACATGCTCCCATCTCATCCTTTCCAGAGGCCCCACCACACACAGCTTGTGGTTTTGCAGGAGGGGAATTAACCTCTTCTCCTGTACATTTACTCAGACACTGTCTATTCAAAGCATTCACACAAAAAATTCTCAAGGGTAAAATGTGCAGGCAGATGCAATTTTAAGAATTACTTAATTTCAGAATTAGATCTGGCAAACAAATTACATGTCCCAGGAAAATGATGGTATTTAAGATATTAAAATGATTTTTAAAAACAAAAAAACTCAGTGAAAATTAAAGCAGAAGAAAAGAGCTTTCAAATTTCTCTCTAAGTATCATTATGAGGAATATGTTGTAATATTTTGAAATAATTTGAAATATCTTTGTTTTAAATTTGTATTTATTTCTGCAGAAAATCAAATTTAATTGAAAAAACCAAACCTGCCTGAAAACAAATAATTGCTTAGTTGACAAAGAGAAAAAGGGAGCTCCACACTTCAAAAACTTATCCTTACTCTCCCTGTCAGCCTGTATTCTTATAAGAAAATTATCTAAAATTTGTTATGACGTGACAGCATTTGTCTGTCTGTCTACAAGTCAACAGGTATGTCTGTCTGTTTATGTCTATATATTATGTTTTTATTTGGCCCTCAACCTTTCTCAAAATTTATTTTCCTAATAAAAATAAATGTGAATTGAAATCCAAACTGGTTAGTTACCACCAGTTTTGGAATAGTATTAAAAGATTTCATTCAACTTCAGGAATTATCAAGTCTTTTGAATATAATAGTAGCTGAGGACAATTCATAATTTCAAGCTGCTCAGGATTTTATATCAGAAAAGATATCACAATATATTTATAAACCAAGAGTGACAGGTTTCACTTGCTCTGAGTAATAATGTAATTAAGAGTGCTACTAAAGCCTAAGGAGAGCTTTTTCCCTAAAACCATCTCATCTTCAAACTGCCTTAATGACTTTATTATATTTGATTTTTATTATTATTATTCCTGAGACAGTCTGAAATTGTATCAACACCACCACCTTTTTAAGATATAGATAAAAATATAGCACCATGCCACCTCCAAACAGATTTATTAAATGCAGTGCTAAACTGACACAAAGCACCAACAATATAGGCAGATGTTCATTTCTCACCAGGCCTGCCCCATTCAAACCATTCATCCAGAGCCACAGTAGCACCAGTTTTTAAGACAGAACCTTTTAAAGATATATTATGCACTTTTCCTCAGAATGGGCTAAAACCTCGTTGCATGATTTTTTATTATATGCAAATGATCAGTATCTGATTAGGTCCTGAGGCAGCTTCACCTAGGTGTCCATGGGAATAGTAATGGGAGATGGGGAAGAATATTTCATAACTGAAGTATATTTTCCCTTGGGGGACACCACCATTTGATTTTGACATTTATTTGTCCTGTGCTGTTAAGGACAAAACTACAATTACACTTTTTTTTTTCTACTGTGCAGTGGGCATAGTGTCGAAAATATTAAATCAAAAGTAGTGTGTTCTCACAAAAAAAAAAAAAAAAAAAAAACAAACAAAAAAAAAATTTAAAACCAAATTTAAAAAACACATTCAGTTAAGTCACATTATGTTAGAACAGCCTAAGTGATTGAAAATACATACCATAAATATATTTTACAAAATACCAGTAAGCATAAAATTAATATATAGCCCTGTACTTGATTTTTCTTAGATTATTATTATTAATATTCACATATTCAACATTTTACTTTATTAATATTTTTCCTTAACAACTTTAAAAAGAAGATGCATAAAAAATAAATAGGTTGCTTGAATCAATTTCTGTTTTAATTGCTGCAATCTTCTTAATATTTGGAGAAAGTTGGTGTAAATTAATTGAATACAAGATTAAATGAATGATACGCATGATGACTCCTGCATCTTGCATTTCAACTGTATACAAATCTATTTTTAGTATGTACATTTTCATACAACAAATAGTTTTTCTTTCTTTATTTCCACTGGAAAAATTCACACAACCTGCAAAGAAATTTGTGCACATTTTATGCAGAGCATGCCTGGAATTTACCAATATTAGAAACAATTTATAAGCTACCACTGCATGTTTTACTTCAAGGGTTCCAAAACTTATTGCACATAATTTCTACAAATGGACCGAATGTTTCCAGAAGAATTCTAGAATAAAATTAGAGAGATAGTCAGAACGTAACACTTCATCGTCAAATTAGTAATATGCTCTTATCTGCAAATCTCACCCAAATCTCAATCCAAACTAGAAAAGTCAAACGTCATAATTTCTTACTTCACACTGAATTTAAATGGAGTTGAGCATGAAGAGTTCCTAACACATCTGTAGTACATGAATTTAACCTGTCTTATATCTTATTGAACTCCATTAGTTGGAATAAATAGCAGCAAACAGGAAAAAATATATAGCTCTTGGTAAAAATGTGAAAAATAGCACATTAAACAAAATTTAAGAAAATTTAAACCAGCATTTGGAGTAGAAATAGGCTGAACTACAATCTCAACATGCCTGCAAAAAAACAGACATCACTTTGATGTGAATGCAGGTAATACCTGCATTTCCTGATAGGAAAATAGGATGAGATGGAAACAAATACAATACATAAAAACTGGGAAGGTGGGGTTTATTTCCATTTCATTTCATTTGGTTTTGAATCTTTCATCCATTGCTGGTTTAAACAGTGGTGTTTGGTCAGTAGATCAGAGTGATGACTTCTCTACTAGAACATTTGCTTTGCTCCTGCATTGGGCTTAGTTCAAATAGCAGTTGCAGACTATCACTAAATCCTGCTAAAGTAATAGTATGCTTTCATTGCTCACTTGTATTGCAGACACATATTTTAAGCAGCTCACCAAAAAGAAAACAATAAATTGGTATGCAAGAATCTACCTAAGATCTGGAACCTGTGTTTTTTATGAATTGCATGTACAAGAGACATTACATTCAAGTCATTTAAAGTGGATGCTCTCTATTTCTAGAAAGGATTTGTAGTAACAACAGTCATAGAAGTTCCTATGCCAGTTGTGTCTTTGGTCCAAAAAGAGGCCATCCCTCAAGAGTTGGAAGGCCAGGTGGTCTTTCTGTTCATTTACTTGGCCTCTGACACTGACGCTGATGTCATTGTTAATAGGAACACTAACAGATTCTAGGGAAAAGTGGGGTTTTTGCAAAAGATTTATCACTGAAGTTCCTTATGTTTTAGTTGGATGCATGTTTAAATGATTTGGTGATAAATAAGAAATTTTTGAAGGGGCATAAAAAAATTCTCCTGATTAACATTAGCTTTAGTTTTGCTCTCAGCAGTGCAGTTGTGTGGAAAGTTTCCTTACCAGGATAGCTCTCAGTATGGCACGACACATTATGTGATAGATTGTACAATCAGCTTCAATTCTGGAATTGGGGAGAGGCAATATTGCTTGTTGTACACATTTATTTTGATACTGAAAGAAAGTATTATTATAATATTTTTTTCCATAACAATCCAGGCTTTCTATTGAAGGTTTCAAAATTTCACTGAATCTCCTAAACAACGGAAATCTATATACTGTTACGATTTCATATTGCAAATTTTAATAAAATCCCCCCCCATCTTTGCTCTTTAAAATGCAGTGGTTTATAATAGTATATTTTAACGTTTAGGATTTTAATACCAATGCTTCAGTGTAATAAAACTTTTAGTGATTCCCTGGCATGTCTTGTTCAGACTTAAGTTCCTCATTTACATATCTGATGTTCCCCAAGAGACAGACAAGCTTCAAGTTAATTATCCATGTAGCTGTAAGAACTCCTGTTTCCTTGGTAAGAACTCTCTAAAAGAAAACTAACAGTTATTAAATATTACTTTGAGTTTTAAAAAGTAATCAAATTGCATTTAAAGAGACACTAAAGAGATACTTAAATTTAATACTCTTTGCAGACTAAATAATATATAAACCATGTACAGCTTTCATGAAATTCACAAATAAAACAACTGTTGAAAACCAGCAACAAGCCCAAACTTCAGGCACTACAGATACTCGGAAGCAAAAGGGATCTTCAGCAGCTCCATAACACAGTCACTATACATGAAGGCAAGACAGCACCTGTTGAAAGCAATGACACATTCCTGACTGCTTCTAGTGGAGCAAGATTACAATACTAATAGGTCAGAAAAATGTGGAGCCAGTCATGCTTTTTACAGCAAATAACAAGTGAGAGAACACATAGTTCTGAAATGAAATTAAACTATGGTAAAGACACAAACATATCTCTTTAATCTCACTAAACTACAATTACAGCGAGGAGCAGCGGATAAATACTGTAGCTTATATGTTGTCATTTGTGACCAAATGCATCTTTAAAAAATGGTTTGATGTAGCATGGAAAAGAGGAACACAATAACTGGCAAGCATAAAAAGGAGCTTTAATTCTAACCATTCTACACTGCTTCCACTCACATAGTATCAAAATGCCTTCAGTAGAGTGGTAGACCATACCTAATATATATCATCTGTGCCTCATTGTCATCCTCAGCTTCAGCTGGCAGTTTACAAGTACACATATCAGGTGAAATAATTAGTCTGAGTATTTTACAATAAATGAACATGTGCATCTATTTCCCAGCGTCCTGTGATGACTTGCATGAGAGGCAAATTCATTGACTGTCTCCAAATTATTACATGCATCCTATAATTAAGTTACAATAAATGAATAGAGTGTGGATGTTCTTCTGTACACAGAAGACAACTATCTCGTTCCACAAAGACCCTGGAGGTCATTCAAGAAACAATTAGATGTCCTGCTTCATATACTAAAAAGAAAGAAGGTTAAAGGCAGAATAGCCTTTCTTCTGTTTTCCTACTTCTGTGCTCTCACATTCAAATGAAGCCAAACAATATTAAGCCACAGAGCAACACACATAGAATACAAATGCCTTGGAATTTGTATTCTATGTACCAGCTTGGAAAGTTGGTGTTCTTCCCAGCAAAATGAGGTGGGAAGAATCATGTCTGACATTTTACAAAAAAGTATTTGTTAACAAATTTCTGTTATTTTAGTCCCTCAGCATTACTGAGTACCAAATGAAAAACACTAACTAAAACCATAGTCACTATTCTGTTAGGTTAAGGCAGAGGGGGATACATACTTACGTCAGCAATGCACACAATCAGCTCTGGGGAAAAAGCATTACCATGAGAACAGAAAGAAGTAAGACCTAACTTTTACATGTCAACCAGGAGTCTTCTATACTATGTAGAAAGCATATCTGATATTTTCTGGCAGTTTACATTTGATCAGAGTTCTGATCTAATGTAATAAAGACAGTTAAAACTCAGTAATGCTCACAGACTTTGGGAATGCAAAATCTTGCAATCCTTAGGCAGACAGTGCTGCCACTGACTTCAAAGAAGACAAAAGAAAACTTCAAATAGACAAAGTCTGTTGTCACCCTGGGATGATGCCTTCTGGCTGAAACACAAAACAATGTTGACAGACAACTGGAAAATAGCAATTTCCAGGTCTCCTCAGTCAAAAGAAGGGTCACTGAGTAGCAGACCTTTAAGGGTACTTGCAGGACTCTATGGAACTTGTTCCTCCAGAAGCCTCTTCTGAACTGGGGAAATCTTAGCCTGTGAAGCTTACTTCTATAGGATTGAAATACAATGAAAAAATTTACAATAAACACCTTCTAAGATACAAATGTTTCACAATCCACTACCCTTAAATATTTCAACTTTTCTTTCTTTTCAGTTTTTTCCCTCGGCCTTCCTATTTCTAGCGGAACCAAGAAATAATTACGGGGTGAGTGGAGCAAGTATCAGTAATGAGGTAGGCTTTGCAGTTTCATCTGAACAGTTGCCTAGGTGAAGTTCAAAGAATAATGCAGACCACTAGAAGATTTCTTAGTAGAAGATTTGCTGCTAGAAGATTTGTCTCGGAAATAATGGCTTGTTTAATGTACATCTTTAGATCAGAGATACACAAAATACTAAAAAGATTGCATAGTCCTGGACTCTCACTCAAGCGAGATTTTTGGAAAAAAAGCCCATTAACTCCAAGGACAAAAATAAATGAAGTTAATAAAGAGAAATTCTTCCAGGTTGTCTATTATTTTTCAAATGTAAGCATTGACATTTCTTTTTTTTTCACAGTCAAGTCCACCAATAAATAGTTGAACTTTGCAGGACCTGAGTAGTGAATTAACTAGGGAAATGTAGAGAAACTGAACAACATATAGAGCAAATAGAATAGGAGATTAAATGACTACTCCTGCAAAGAAGATATGAAATTAAGAGCCTTTTTTCCCTTGGATGAGGACCAAGAGTGATTACACCTAGCACTCCCATTATCTAGAATACAGATCCAGTGACTAGCAAGAGAGAACCTGTTCTAAAGAGTAGACGTGAAATAATCTGTTTTTCAAAGATCAAGCTGCCTGCTTGGTCTGAAGACTGAAGCTGGATTTTCCCTCATCAGAACAGTGTGTAATTGCCTTTGGATTCTTGCCATTGTTTTCAGTCCGTGCATTAGTTATTTGAAATGAAGAATCTGCAGCTAAACAGAGCTCTCTATGCTATTGATCCTATGTATGACAGTCTTGATTCTGCAGTGAAATTAGTTCACATACAGACAGAGCGCATTCTTGGATCTGTCACTAAATATGTATTCTGAAATCTCCTGATTAATAAGCACTACGTTCCATATTTGTACCCTTGCATCCTTCTCAAGACCATATCCCATCACATCCTTCACAGCAAAACAAAATTAAGATTTTAATTCATTCCACATCACAGTACTTAGCATTTGCCACCCATTGAGTTTGTGTGGTAGAGAATACTCAAATTCACTTCAAATTTCATGTCTAACAAGAATTGGAACATTTTGTGCTGTATTTAAATTTACACCGGTGTTGATGACATAAATCTCCTCACACTTCATTATAGTATGTGAGATTATTTGGATACCATGGGCGAAAGGCGAAGAATACATCCTGTCTCCTCCTTGTGGCACAGAGAGAGGCGATCAATCACAAAGGTGCTCGGAGTCAGACAAAATGGCCGTATGGTGCTTCAGTGTTCAAATTATGTGTGTTCTTTAAAAAATTGAATGCTGGATAATGATTTTCCACACTGCTATACTACAGGTAAGTTCAAAAGCAGTCATTGTCAGTATGCTGATTGATGTAAAGCCTTCAGTCTCTGGGGGGAAGAGTATAGCACTTCCTACTGCTTGATCCATAAAGCAGCATTTACTGCAGCCCACCTTCCTGGTCTGCGCTGCATAATACATTGCCAGATTATGGGAGTTAGGGAATTAAAAGGCAAAGAAAAGAATGGATGAAAAAGCTCTGACCCCCTCCTCCACAGGTGAAATATTTGAGTCCCTGCCTCAGGGTATTGGAAGTTGACACTAATTGCCATCCAGGTACCCGCTACTCACATTCACCTAAATATTTCCCACTTCTGGCTGATCAACCAATGTAAAATTTAATTGAAAAAGTTTTCATTTAACGTTTGCATCCTGTGATGACTAGCTGGGACTGGAAGCATTCACTATCAGAGCTACAGTGTAAAAAGGGAGAATAGCACCGCGTGAAGGAGCCCAAGTAAAAGGGAAGAAGTGAGAAGGGGGGTAAAAAGGCTCTTAAGGATACACACTTCAAGTTTCTTTTACTAAGAACCAACAACTTGCTCTTCATGTGATACTTCATGTACCAGGTACTGTGCCAGTTGTTTGATTCTGTATTTGCTACTTAGTGATCACTATCTAGATTTTTGTAGGCATTTTCTTATGGCTGTTGAACAGAAACCTGCAACACTATCCACATATAGGAAGGGGAAAGTATTATTGATCTGTGTCTGCTTTGATGTGCTGCTTTCTGGGAGTGAAAACCAATCTGTTACAATCAGATGCTGCACAGCCTGAATTATATTGAGGTTCCCATCAATATATAGAATATATGGGAGCAAATAAACAGTAGTCACAAAAGAAAGACTTGACCAGGTTATTAACCAACTCTGGGTGTTGAAAAAAAGAAATTCATGTGGGATCCAGACAGGTCTCATTCTTAAAGACCTTTTGGGGACAAAAGTACAAGAAAGGAAACGTTTGATATTGGAGAC
Organism: Onychostruthus taczanowskii; assembly: GCF_017590055.1. Lineage (NCBI taxonomy): Eukaryota > Metazoa > Chordata > Aves > Passeriformes > Passeridae > Onychostruthus > Onychostruthus taczanowskii. The sequence continues at coordinate 2,614,297 of NW_024504566.1, forward strand.
CATGCAGAGAAGCCAAAGAAGAGGATTTGTGCTTTATCAAGCATTAAAGTTACTTCTGTAATGACAGTCTATTTGGAACAGAAATACCCCATTAAAAAAAAAAAAAAAAAAAAAAAAAAAGGAATGAAAGCAAGCAACATTTTGAACTTGCAAACCTTGTTGGCAGCCTTAGAGATATTTTCTATGTTAGAGTTTTACCTAAAAGGGACAAACGGAATACAGAACACTAAACCTACAAATCCTTGCTCAAAATTATTTACAATCCAAGAGGAGGAACATAAGCACAATCAGTCTTCAGAATTACTCAAAGGCAATGATTAGAAACAAGGGGAACGAGATCTGAAAGACAAAAGAGTAAAGAGATTGATAGTGTTGAGCAGATAACATTCTCCCTACCACCTCAGACTTGCCACCATCTGCGTATCAGCCTCCAGGAAGGGCAAGCAGGCAAAAGGAAATATTGGTTACAAACTGGAATGTATGCCAAAATAAGAATAGTCAGAGCGGGAGGAACAAGTGACAGAATGAAATTTATTCAAAAACAAAATATTCCTGGTAATGATTAACAGTTAAGCAACAAAGTTGAAATGCAAGAGTGTGTGTCTCTCTGTGTGTGTGTGTGTGTGTGTGTGTGTGTGTGTGTGTGTGTTACAGATTTAAAATATGTTTGGATAGGATTACACAATATTTTGCATCTTGCTTTCTTCCTTAAAAATCACCTGCAAATCAAAACAATTTTTGCAGAGATCTAACTACAGAAAGTTTAAGTGTTATCCTTGTGCAAAAACAACTTCCAGCTGCCTCTTCATGTAGAGACTTCTTGTAGGTATCTCACTGTAAATGCAGAGATGCTAATTCTTTTCCAAGCCAAAAGTATTCCATAACAATGGTAAACTGTGGCATGGAGGCTGAATTCATCATTAAAACAGGTAAAATGGCCAAATGTATGTTAATGACAATAGCTGAATAGAAGCAGAATTACACAGGCCTAAGGACATGGTGAAAATATTGGAGGGTGGAATCCAAGGAAGCTTAAAGAATATCACTTGCATGGAAAGCTCATGTACTAGAGGGACAAAGTTGTATAAGGAACAATCTTTCATTTTGCTTAGCTCATTCAATGCATCTTTTCAGTGTTCAACAGCAGAAAACAGAGATAACTGGCAAAAAAAAAAAAAAAGAGGAGAGGCAACTTAGGTACTCTAGCCAATGCATTACAATATCTGGGACAATAGATCTTCTTCTGTCAGAAGACTTCTAATATTGATGATAAGCAGATTACCTTAGAATGAATCAAATGGCATTTGACATCTAGAATGAGGCACCAGAAATATTCTCAAAGAGTCAAAAAAAAAAAAAAAGCTCCATCGAAATATCTTTAAGTGGAGTTCTTAAAAGAAAAGTCAAGTTCCAGAGATTGCGTTGATGCCACTTTACACAGATTATTTCTCTTGCAAATGTTTGTGGTCATGACCTAATGAGATGCAGAGCAGTATACTGCAAAATAAAGACATAGGACTCTGAAACAGGGTGTTAATTTAATTTTTTGGGGAAGTTTATGGCAATCATGTATTCTTGGGTCTTCAATTTTTCTTTGAAAGAGCAAATAAAATTAATTCAATTTCCAGCTGTGGAGAGATTGTGAGATTGTGAGCAGATAGATAATTACGCTGCCATACCTCTGTGTAGCCAACTTCCCCCATTGTTCAGTAGCATTTCAATTGTTTTCCTTATATCTCACTGGCTTTGACTTTGTTGAGAAGAATGCAGGTGACATTTGTCTCTTAACACAAACACATATTTGCAAGCTGTTTGTAGAGATGCAGCTTCAGTGAGGGACCATAAGGCACACATATGGGCAGACACGTCATAACAATTTTAGTAACAACAAAGATCTGAAGGGAATTGTTACATTTGGAGAGAATGCGATTGAAAATTAAAGGATAAATTCAGGTATGTGTCACTGTTCTCTCAATGCCAAAAGAAAGCAGGAAAATAATGACCTGTAATTCCAACAGGGAGCAAAAAAGAATCAGACCTTCTACAGCCAATAGGGGTGCTTCACCCCATACTCCTCTTTTGATTTCCACATGAAGTGATACACTGAGTAAATTCCTGGCATAATTCTGTCAAATTTCCTATCACTGCAGCTAGCTATTAAATAGCTGGGTTCCACAAGAGAAGGGATAAATGAGTATTACATGAAAAGGAAGTATTTTGGTATTTTGGTTGCTTCTTGACACACCTGCTATAACCAACAAGAGCTTGATTAATCTGGATGGCAATGACTTAATGTTAAGACATTACATTAGCACTTAGAGCTACAAAAAGCAGGTATGCAACTGACCTCAATCAGGAGACCAGAATGTGTTTCCCTGGTACCAAAATGCCCTACAATCAATAGACAGGTTGAAACTACTTAGAAGAGAGATCAAAAAAAACCCAGGGTTGGCTAGAGTTGGTCAGGATCAGATGTGTGTCTGAACTTTGGCCCCTCACAAAAGTTCAGATGTGGTTCTGCCGTGAGGCTCCAGCCCCAGACCTGATAAATGCCTTTTTGCAAAAAGCCTTATTAACCAGAGTACTCAGAGGAGTGATATCTGTGTTCCAGCTACTCCTCAGCTTAAGGAGATTTGATTCCCCAAAATTCCATGCCCAATGATCAACTAGAGCTAACTGCAAGAATGAAAGAGGCTAAAGAGAAGATTTTCTCTAACCTTTCGTTCCAGTCTGAGCCATTGTGTAGTCAAAAGAGAAAACGTTTTGAAGTCAAAAGACAATACAGAATTGAGAGTCTGGATAGGTGCAGTCCGCCTGTGGATAGATTGGTAGAGTCTACTCCCTAACCATTTGTAGCATTTTTAAATATTTATTTATGAGTCATACCACGAATAAAGACAGAAGAGATAATGTCCTTTCTAATAGCTTTCAATATTCTGCAAGATGGAAGATGACATAAAGAAATGTATATGATTAGAAAGTTAGTCAAACTGACTATTTTTTGTATTAAGTCATAAGTGATGATAGAAACCAACACCTGACATTAATGCCTAGAGTTAGGAACAAATTATTCTGAATAATTAATTTGATTGCTTTATAAATTCATAGTATTTGGTAATTAAATGTTTTTAATTGTGTAAAATCAGATAAAATTTCAGTATCTTATCTGTACATTTTTTTTTATTATCACTTTCAAATGATAAATTACAAAAAGGCAAAAAAATGGCTTCACTCTCAACTCTAAACAAGAATATGGAGGTAGATAAGAATGAACAGAATAGAAAAAACGGCATGACATCTGAGACCTGGTTTTGACAGAAATATTTCTAGCATTAATTGGAGCGTTGTAAGTAAAATGTGGAAGACTTTGCACAGATTCATAGCCAGCACAGCAGTAATAATCCTTGACACACATTATTTTTGAGCCACTGCTGCCCCTATGCAGTGTGTTAAGCTGAACTTCCAAACCCAGTCAGGAGATGTCACAAACATTAGTGCTGCACTCCTCTGCGCAGGGTAGAGAGTCAGGGCACGCCTCCGGGAGACTTGAGTGGTGAAGAACAGCAGTAAGGCAGGAGAAGCCCTCAGAGTTTAAACTCTCACACTTCTGCAACTGTAACTTGGTCTGACTGGGAACCAGCAAACCCTGCAGCTGCTGCTCTTTTGCCTGCTGTCTGTAAGCACATGTGCATTTCCAGGTTCTCGTTTAAAAGGAAAAAAAACCACAACTAAACTCCCATGTTTTTTCAGATCAGAAAAAACTCTTTCTTGTATTCTTTACTAACCACAGATTTTATTTAATCAGGCTTCTTTTTAAATTGTCTTACAGCATTGTACTCCATCTCAGTTTAAATGAAGTAAAATTTATATATGTGTGTGTATATATATATATATATGGCCTATATGGACCCCAGAATTTCTCTGCATGTGTTCTCTGCTATTCAGTTTACATGGGCAATAAGGATAATAGGATTTCCACAGTTTTTACCCCTTTCATACCCATTCCAGATTTTTAAGGTTCTCTGAGGGACTACTTTTAAGCACATTATTTAATCATCCATAAAAAATACAAATCCACTAATCTGAATTCAAAAATGCTCATACACTTTGGCATATAAAGCTATTTGAAAAGTGGTTTTTTTTTTTTTTTTTTTTTACCAGAACGTATATAATACTATTTTGAGTAATTACAGGTATTGTGAAAGTACTTATTCAAAATATAAAATATTTGTTGTGTATAAAATGTCTGCATATATGAAGCCAGGCATTGCTACCTGCTCCTTATTTAAAGTTGTCATTGACATAAACAAAAGGTAAATACTTTCCTATTACTCCATACCCCTTCTGTCCTTAGAGGGTCAGAGTCTGGGAGTATCCAACTCAGTTCCAGAGGGATTCATTTTCCACTGGCCCAAACTATAGCATCAAGTGCTAGCACTGAAATATGTTGAATGGCTGAGCATGTCAAGGGGTCAGATTTAAGCCTGAAGCAAATCTCAGTTTTGCAGACTGAGTTAATCTCTAATATATAATCAGGTTCAAATACATATTTATTTTTAAAATGGTTCCAGAATGGAATGGTTCCAAAATGGTTCCACACACTGAAAACATCAAGGTTGCATTGGTTTTACTTTACCTGTCTCCTGAAGAATACAGTAATGCTCTTCAATAGGTGGGCATGTGGAGAGGATCAGACACCTGTCTGATTATAGTTGCAAGGCATGGGGTGCCATAATCTCAGTATATGAAATGCTGGACTGAGGAAAGTCCTGAATATATAACTGTGTATTAGTGGGCATTTTTTACACAATAATATTCATCTCTAGTACAGTATTTCCTGTATTTTAGTAAGAAACACTACAAACGTGATAGTAAACAAAATTACATACAAGCCTCATATCATTGTTTTCATAAACAAGGAGGCGCTAACAAATTAAACCCTTTATGGTTCATTAGACCTGGACAACCACAAAAATTCTTCAAACAAGTGTTCTGTGGGCTAAATTCTGAAGTTGTTATAGGCCCAATAGTTTTATAAATTGCTGATTCATCTGAGGATGAAAATTGCTCATTCATCTGATGGTCATGACCATCATGACCAACCAGTCTCACCAGAATGCAAAGGATCCGTTTTCTGTACTCAAAACCAAATTTGGACATGTGAAGACCTCCTGCCTTCACAGTCCAAACCCTTCAAGCCAACCCTTCTGACCTGGCCCTTATTGTTACAGATCAGGGCCAAATTGTAGACTTAAATGCAGGTATTTATAGGTTATGACAAAGCCATTCCTTGCTTCTCATAGTGAGATTTAGGCAGAAACTATTTTATTCAAAACAAATCTGATAAAAGGGAAAATGACAGGAGTGACATGTGGCTCCTCCTTCCACAAAGGATCCTTCCTCACTAGCAGAATCCTACTCTCCTTTTCCTTTCCTCAGTTTGACAATTGCAGAGTGCCAACACATGGAAATCATCTTTCCACTGGTGACATCTGTCTCCCCAAAGAGCTCCGGAGGCTGTTATTGTGAGGGCTTTGGAGTCTGTCATATTATTAGGTGAATATCGAACAATCTGGGACTTCATTTTATTAATGCCAGTGGCTCACATTTGACTGTCTGGTGTCCTGGTTTCAGATGGGATAGATTTCATTTGCTTCCTAGTAGCTGGTACAGTGCTGTGTTTTGGATTTAGAATGAAAATAATCTTGATAACACACTGAAGTTCTAGTTGTTGCTAAGCAGTATTTACACTAAATCAAGGACTTATCTGCTTCTCACACCACCCCATCATAAGGAGACTGGGAGGGGACCCAGCTGGGACAGATGACCCAAACTGGCCAAAGGGATATTTCAGACTATATGAGACTGTGCTCAGTGGAGGGGAGGGCATAGAGTGTGGCATTAGTGTGGTGTTCAGCTACCTTTGGGTTAATGTTCAAGAGCTTGAATTAATACTATATGTGATTTTAGTTTCATTTTTGGTGCCAAAAACAAGTGAAGGAAAAGTTTTAAGTAAACTTATGTATTTATAGAGGTGGTAGTTTAGGAATACCTTCTCTTTCATTTATTGTATGGTATATATCAGTCATAACTATCAATCAGCATTGTCCATTTATGCATCTACTAAAAATATTGAGTTCTCTTTGTGGAAAGCATGATGATTATGAACATGTTAGAAAGCTTTATCTGCCCTTTGTTTTGCAAACAGAGACTTCAGAACACTCTCATTAATGAAACATAAGTGAAAAAGATTTTTTAAAGTAATAGCTCTCCTAAGGAATGGCATTTAAAAGGAGTAGTGATAAATATCAGAAACAAGTCAAAAGAGCTGAAGAAGTTTTAAGCATTATCCTTTTCAGCATGTCTATCAATAGAAAGCTGACAATAGTATTATTGCTATTTACATATTGGTAACACACTGGTATGAATTTGCATAACGTATTGTAGTTCTGTGCTCTAGGGACTTGCATTGTAACATATTGGTGCTTAATGAACTCTGAAAAAATTGATTTTCCACAGAGTAAATTAAGGAATGCATTATAGCTGTTAAAGCAATCTTAAGGGAAATCTGAGGCTTCCACTGCAGCACCGTGCTTAGTAAGTAATAAATTACATGTTATACTTATTTGCCTTAATTCATGCTAATTTTGTCCAATTAATGTATCACAGTAATTCAGAAGCCTGTCACAGGAGAGCTAATTATTTATTGGATTTTTGTGTTCAGCTCCCTAGGAGTCTACTAGCAAACAAACTTGCGACTGTCTTTCTGTTAGGTCCACAATGACAATCTTATGTCTTACTGGGGAAAGAAAAAGAATGTTATTCTTTTTTTTTTGTTTGTTTCAGTTATATAAATGGATCATTACTCATTTAAGTTCGTTTTTGTTTACAAATTGGTGTCACATCATGACAGACTGGCATACTGTTAGGATGAAATCCAGTGGTTTTCCTCTTCCTGCAAATGCCTAAACATGACATAATTCTTCTTAAAGACCATGGCAATACTTTTCACCATCTGAAAGCTTTTTTTCTAGTGGTGTGTAAAGTTAAAGAAAAAAAATGTTATCATTCTTTTCACTGCAACTTGCTTTTCAAAATCCACTGGCTTGAAAAATCACAATGTGCCCATAGCAATTGATACTGTTTCAAAAAAATTAGATTTTTAACTGTGGCAGAATGTTAATTCACAGCAAAAAATGAATTATTTATGATATTAATTTGTGCAATTCATACCTATAAATAATATGGCAGTTGCTAAATAATTTGCACAGTGTGATAAGATGCAGACATTACAGTTAAACAATAAGAGTCACCAGCTGTGAAATACCCACTATCTGCTGGCATTCTGTCATGCACAAGCGTTTACAGAAAATTATTTGTTGGGGGTGGAAAGTATTAGATCTGATACTTGGCTTTTTCTCATGGGTAGCAGGAGAATACTTGTCAGTTGATTACTGTCTTCTATCCTACGTGAAAAGAAGTGGTATTTCTTTAAATGTATAATGCAAAGTGATGTTACCAGCAGGCTACATAAAATCATGTGATGTAACCTGCCATAATATGATGCACATGACCGACTCTGTCACAAATTTAAAGAGACTTATTTTAGAAGAGCTGCTGAGGAAAAAAAAATATTACCCCTTCTCCTTTTCAGTCAGTTGCCATTGATCTGTGTTTGCCTATAGCCAAATGAATACCTGGTAGTTCAGTAAACGTCCCTGAGCAATATACAATCTTACATTATAGCTATTATTATCACTTTAAGAGCACCTGTCAAGTACTTCATAGTTTTCTATCTTTGTTCTTCAATCTCTACCTTCCTAGCAAGCACACAATAGCTCATCAAGGAATTAATTATCCAGTCCTTGTTTCTTGGAAAACAGTTGCTTAATTGTTTATGGCATTTAGAATTTGAAATTGTTTTCTTCATTTTCGTTCTTGATTTCTCCACTCTGGAAAATATAAAGGCTGCACTTAATGTTAAGCATGCTTTAAATCCCAAAAAGCCAAAAGACATAATGACTGAGCTCTCCTCTTAACTAGGATCTTTATTTTCAGACCTGCATTACCATGACATTCTGGACACGGGGACAGAGTATGTGTACACCTTTCAAGGGTGGGAACACTTGTGGCCAACCATGCCATGCAAACATGATGCTGTTTTAAACTGATCAAAGGGGTGAACTATGCAAAAGAGCAACAATCAATAAACTCAAAAATCAGGAAGAAAAAACCTGTTGACAATGTCAGAAAATTCTTCCTGTCAGCAAATACATCAGTTTTGAAAGCCCACTTTCCTGAAACTATTCATAACTTTTTTCAGCTCTCAATCCTTTCTTCCTGTGAGTAGTCTGCATCATTGTCTATATGGATAAGTGTAAATAGCCTCTACTTGTGAGCCAAAAGGCACCTTAAACACCAATGATATGGAACAGACAGCAGAGGGTTTGTGTTGTAAAGATGTCCACACTGTGGATTGGTAGAATAGGAAAAAGTCTAAAATCTAAAACAAGAACTGGAATCCCTAGTTAGGACGGAAGTTTAAAGTGGCCACGCTTACACTCTTGTTAAGCTACTACACTTGCTTCTCCTAGAGGTAGAGGAAACTTATAAGCTAACATTTATGTTACTTTAACCTAATATATAAACTTTTAAAGAAACCCCACAGTATCAAAATACCCTTGGAGAGGGAAGGCTGGTGATGGGGAACTAGATGTTCATTAGACAGTCTCTGTCTGTCACAGACTGTGTTTGTTCCTTCCTCCTCCAGGCCTCTTTCCTGTAGAGCCCCGCTGCACAAAGAAGGGAGGGAGGAATAGTATTGTACTTTCCTTCTGCTTCTTTTTCGTTGTGCTTTCTAATAAGGACCTCTCTTTAAAATCCTCTTTTATTCCATGGAGGCAGCTGCTTTTCTGCTAGGTGTTTCATTGGGTTCTTTTCTGGTCATTCCAAATATGACAAAAGAAATCCAATTTCAAACACCTTGTACCTCAGAAATGTACGGGCATCTTGAGTCACACAGCAGCAAATCACACAGCAGTGCTCTGAGCTTCAACAGCCCAAGAGTTCACCTGCAGCCTTTGGTTATATCCTAATTTCTGCATCTGTAATTTTCCCAGCACTAATGTATTTTTTCATTTCTCATGACACAATACAATGTCCCAACACACTATTTCTTTCCAATGCAAAGACAACACCTTTCTCTACACCCAGAATGTCTTTGTCTCCCTTCTTTTTCTCCCATGCCCTCCTGCCACCTCTGTGGCAAAGACCCATCAGTAAAGGGCTTCATATCTTTCTTTTCAGACTGCCTAGATTCTAGTAGTCTTTCATCACACAAAAAAATAGGAAAAGTTTCTCATGAAAGCAGAAACATGTATTTAAGATAACATTCATAATTAAGATTATTTTTGTAATTGGTGCCTGTAGTGTTTCCTGCCACACAAAGTCTGTCCTGTTATGCCAATGGGTTGTCTTTGTCAGAGCATAAATCATACTTAAAGAAAAAAAATAAGATTTTTACAAATTATTAAGATTCCCAAATCAATCCCATTCTCAGTGGTTTCAGTAAACAGTGAAGTGCTGTTCAAAATAGCTTCATCCTTCTAAGCCACAGCTGGATGCTGAGATTGCACAAATGTCTTTTTGGCAGTTCATGTTATCATGGACAAAATCAGTGCAGGTATCACTAGAGAAAGAGAAAGAAATATATGGATACTCTAATAAAACTGCAAACTTACATAAACTGCTTTCGTTTACTCACTGAATTCAGGAACAGATTATTTAAACACATGGAGAAAAATGTCAATAACACTTTTAAATAACTAAGCAGCACCTGAGCCTCAATTACAATACTAAACTAAAGCAGAAATCATATAAAGTAAAAGACAACTTAACTCAGCATTAATTGTAGAATGATAAAACCACGTGAGTCATAAGGAAGCTCCAGAAGTCATCTGGTTTGACTTTCTGCTCAAAGCAGATCCAGTAAATCAGGCTGCCCTCCTGTGAATGATTATCACAATGGAAATCAGAGATAGCTAGTCAAGTAAGGAAGTTAGTGGTTTGCTATAGAGTGAATTGTAGCAATAAGGAAGACAAGAGAAAGGAAACTCAAAAGAAGATATAAAAATGAGGCAAACTATGGCTACAAAGAGAAGTTTCAGGTAACCACTACACCTTGATACCGTGTTGCCTTACAACGCAGGTGACTGAATGAACACCCATTGCAGATTTTACTTTCCTATCCACCAGCAGTCAGTCAAGGTGAAGGATTCTCAGATTCCTGCTTGAGGAATTTATGACCATATTCATCATCTTGAGCACCATGAGCAGTTCTAGTTCCTGTCACATGTATGAAACTATTGCATTCCTGTTTCATGTCTTTCAAAACACTATCAAAATAAACTGTAACTATTTGTCTGTAATTTGAAAGATGACTTTCCAATTTTGTCTGGTTTGAAAACAAGTTTATTTCTTGCTTTTGATGAAATCAAACTGGTGAGCAGAAACAGCAGTTCTGCTTGCTTCTTGGGATTTCATATTATTGTGTATTCCCTTTTCTCCATCTTAGCATTCTGATTTATGTTTAAGTGCTTCCTTGAGAGAGGAAAGAACACAGGCATTGATTCTATGCTGCTTGCTGCTACAACTGCAATTGCCAACATTCTACAAAACTGTTCCTTGCAAATGACGGTTCTGTATGTAAATACAGGATGTGCAATAGTCATCTTCAAAACTATAGTACAATAAAATCACTTATGAAGAGACCCATTACGCAAGTGATGCCCCCTGATGTGCAATTAACCCTGTAGTTTATTGGAGCGTTGCACCTCACCTGCTGCTCATACAAAATTCCTTTTTCCAGCATGTTACTGCAGTTCACTGGGGTTTTTTTCAAGTGTTTTATATTGTTCTGCTGGAATTAACAGAGGGACTGGCTTGAGATCTTCAGGTGAAATGTGTGATAGAAATGCAAATAAACTACTATCTTACTATTTGATGCAGAGAGAGCTATATAGCTCTACTTAGACATTACATTTACTTTCCATGCCTATCAGTATGCACTCAGAGATTGATAGATGATGGTTTCATAATTCTTAAATACTTTTTTGATATCCTAAACCTATAGAGCCTTCAGACATTTTCTTCAGGAGATCTGGAATACTTTGCTACTTGAAATAAAAAGAGCTTCAATTGGCAGGGTTTTACATCCAAACATTTAAGGCATTGATTTTACTTAGTTTTTCTAAAGTAACTCCTTTAGGAAATTGAGTGCTACATTGCTAATTTTAGCTTTATTCATTTTAAAGTGCTCCAGGATACTAGCACAAAGGGCACTGTAAAAATTGCATTGTGCTGTATTAGGTTTGAATAGGATGAGTTATAGTACCATTTGAGACTTTGAATTTCCAGAATGTAGTTATTACAATGCTTATAATACTAAAGGCTTCTTGTGTGTGCATTTTATGTTTGGGGTTTTTTTTTTAATAATCATAACTTCTAAGAAATATCACTTATACATAGTCTGTAACTAATTTTTTATAATTTTTTCTATTGCAATACATCTGTACAAAAGGATTTTATAGAACAGTTATTCAACCTTCATAAATATAATTTAAAATGTAAATATTCATGGTTAAATTACAGTGGAAATTCACTTTCTTTTTTTTTTTTTTTTTTTTTTTTTTTTTTGCAATGAATCTTTGCAATATTTTCAGTCTTGATTAACCTGCAATATTTTTCTTGTGATTTTTCTTGTGTAATACCTTGCATAAATCTGAGTACAGCATTCAAAAATCTATCTGAATATCACATAGGAGGTGGTTGTGTATTTTGAATAAACAATGCAAAATGAAGCAATTTGTAATGTATTTTGAATTTTAGAACATATTTTCAAAAGAGATTTGGAGGCTTATGACTTACAGTAGCTTAATTAAATATACAATGAAATACAGCAAAGATTGTACTCCTTTTCATTTGGTGATTATATGAATTTGTCCTGAATTTATTATTGATTTCAGTAAAAACTGGTTCAGAATACCTTGACTTTTAGCAGAATAATGTAATTTCATTGGTGGATCATTCCCATAAAAATTCACTGAAAAAATAGATTACAGTGTGAAAATGTAAATGATGATGATGATAAAAAGAGATTCTCTTTTTTTCCCAGTTATTCATCCTATTATCACCTATAATCTAGCATTCACTGGAAGACACAAATATCTAACACAAGAAAACATAGAATTACTTTAAAGGAAATGAGCAAAATTTGAAAAATTCTATGAGTAGAGAGAGAAAAATAAAAAAAAAATATCCAAACAGATAAATATTGACTTTGGAAGAATAAATAGAATATTCTTTATTGCTCTTTCAAGGCCAGTGGAAAATATTGCTTACAGACACAGGATTATTTTTTCCTGCTCCTTCTCAGCACTGGATAATTTGTGAAGGAATAACTTAGCGCAGAAAAAACAACGAAGATGAACTTAAGCAATGTTTTAATAGATATACCACCAAACTTCAGCAGGTCATAGGGGAGAAAGATCGATGGAATGTATGTTATCACTAACATCAAAAAGAATAGATCTATCACAGAAAAAACACCCCAAACTATTTAAAAATTTAAAGCATTATCTATAGAATTTTTATTCAAAGGCTTTTTCGAACAATTGTGTTTGCTTGCACACTTCTTTGACAATAGACAGTTCCCACAAACCCTATCCTCATGGTCAAAATTCTACACGAAGTTTTTAGATTTCTTGTGTAATTAGATTTGATACATACTTCAGTTTTGTTTAAAAATATTTATGCATTAGTAGTTATAAATTGTCTTTAAAGAAAAAGAGCAACATTGCTGCCATCCGACAGAAAAAAAATCCCCAAAAACTAAACCAATGTCAAAAAATGCCAAAACACATTTTTTGCTTTTATGTTCTCTATATTAAAATACATATTTACCACAATAAATCATGTACTACACAGGATATCTTGCATTGTCTGCCTGACTCATATCCAAAAGAGACTGAAATCCATGGTTACTTTCTGCCTGGTGTCCATATTTCTTGGAGCATGTCTTTTGCATATTTCCAGCGTACCCTTCATTCTGATGATATAGATCCGCCTTTTCCCTTCCTCCCTGAGGCCACTGGAATTTGTGAGTTTTTCACTGCCCACTTGTTCTGTGCTGCAGTACAGTAGGCCCTTTACTGATGAACTGAAAGTGCAGAGTTTGTGCTAAAAAGACCCCTTGACTTGGATAGCACAGGGCCTCCAGAGACCTTCACCTGCTCCTCCCGACGGGCCAAGGAGACTGGGGAGAGGAGAGGAGCACTCAGTAGCAACACAGACCAGAAGCATCACCTGGAGCACCATATCTGTAACATTCACATCCTGCTGGTAAGCTGGGGAGACCAGAGAATTCTTTTCCTGAGAGAAATAATAACTGCAAATTTATTACAATTTTGTGAAAACCAGAAACTGTGATTGAGGCACGTGATGTGTTTTACAGCTTTTACTGTAAAACAATCTGATTATTCTAAATTAGCCTAACGTAATAAACTATTTACTTTTCCAGTGGTGAAATCTGCAGTGGGTTAGAGAAGAAGAAAACTGTTTTACACTTCTTTTATGAGCTGTATAATGGCTGCTCTCTTATTTAGAAAATAGAATTTTGCATACAAGTGGGCAATACATAGCATACAAGTTGCTCATCCCCGTAGAGAAGAATTTTCATTTAGATATTCTGGTTGTCTAATGAAAAGTCAAAACATTGTCTATCAAGCAGAAAATAAAGCTATTTTTAAAATGTCTTGCTTTTTCCATCAAATTATTTTTGAGTAAGCATATTCAGTTTTATTTCTATGAGTTGCTTTGCTGGAACAAAATATTTGTACCAAACAATCAATGTTTGAAATAAAATCATTTTTGTTGGCTGAATTCAGCCTTTTTTCATGTCCTAATCAGGCCTAAAGTTCATTCATCATGGTTACTTTGGATAACTCAAACCATATTTCCCTTTGGGACTGGGATAAAAAGCAGAATACTGGAACAAATTTATTGAAATGTATTTGCAGTTAGAATTAGTCAGAAAATTCACCTCATGGAAAATTTCAAATAGGAAAGAAAATGCAAGAAGTGGAAATATTTTCGTATGGAAATCCCCCTGTATTTTCTGCCAAGAGTTGTCCCCCAAGTCTCCCTTTCCAGAGGAGTGTTGCATGATCAGGACATGCAACATGCAGTAGTAGCCATTCTTGGCTAATCTGACTAAAGAAAATTCCCAGGTGTAATGTAGCTTGGCAATCCAGCTATCCATTTATTAGTGGAGAGACAGGGAAGATGACCTGCTGCCCTTCTAATCACTGTACTAAAGGCATTGGAGTAGCAGCCTTCCAGCCTTCTGACACGTGGTTCTTGCACTCTTTTTTTAATACAAAAACCAGATTTCTTCTATGAAAAAAGAAATGGGTTTAGGTCACAAACCCAGCTGGCCATTAAGAAAAAAGCCCAAATAGTGAAATATAACTTCCCACACTCTTTTGACCCAAGACTCTCTTCATAGTGGGAGCAGCAGTCACCTCTGAGCCACAATTCCTCTAGAACAGGTCAGATAAATTTTACCCAAGAGTGCCTATTTGTCTCCATGGACTCCCAAAATTGTTGAGAAAAACTCATTCATAGATGTACAGCACTACATGAGATTAGTCCTCCTTCTGGTCTTCAGTCACATACTGGTCTAGTGGAAGGAGAGAAAATAAAGGGAAAAAATACTTCACTTGAATTAGGAAGTTACTTTTACTATCTCTTCTAAGCTCTTTTTGCCCAGGCCTTGATGTTTTTTCACAGATTTCTTTCAGAATACTTTTACACCATTTACTGAGGGGTGGCAAAACAGAAATTTTCAGTCCCAAATATTCAGTTCCCTCAAAATTTCAGCAATCAAAGCTACACTAATATTTTTTTAAAAGAAAACAAAATATCTTTGTTCTGAATAGTGATTTTGGTTCAACTTCCATATTCAGCTCAGCGAAGTAAAACATAAAATTATGTATCTACATTTTGATATATTTCTGCAATTCTAATGAATTTAACGGTATTAATATTTTTGAATTAATAGTTTCAAGAAATGCAAGTTTGTGCTCTGCATTTCACATCTCAACTGCAACATTTTAAATTTATATGGACTTCTTTGAAGCCAGTGGGGTCACTCCAGTGCAAGTGACAACAAAGTCTGTTCTGTGGCCATAACTTTCTCCTAGTAGAACTCCATCTGTAATTGTACTTTATGGCATATTACACTTGAGGATAAAAATTTGCTGCAGAAATCCAGTTTTGAACTTTGATTTTTTTTCACTTAAACTGCTAGCTTAATGAAACAATTTAAGGATATTTTGCCAGCAAAGTATGTAAAAAAGAGATTAATAAATGGAGAATAAAGAAGAGTAAAATATAGCTATATTTTTGCCTATCAACAACATGAAGGTATCAAGAAAATCCTATTTTCAATATTTTTCAGGAGTCCAGTCCAGGAACCTAGATATATAAAGGCAAATGCAATAGCAGTTACCTCAGTGTTTGTATTTTCCAGTCCCTGTTGGCAGTTATCTATATCTGTGCATAAAACCTGACCTAGTATCCATTGAAATTGATGTGGATTACTTTACCATTGCATTTCATGAACTTAGGAGTAATCCCCTATCCAGGCCCCCAGGTGGAAAAATTACATGCACATCTGCAAACATGCAATGTTTCAAGCAAATTTGACTACTTAAAACTTTTTTACAGGACGTCCAATCTACAAACAAACAAAAATCACCTTGTTACACGAAAATGTCTCCAGCTAAATTGAAGCATCATTTTTAAAATCAGAATATATTAATTAATAAAATCAAATTTCATCTCTTCTCACATATTATTGCTGCAGATGACTTCATACACCTGAATAACTTGGAGTTTCTTCAAGCAGCTCTAATAACAGCTCTTAACATAGCAACAAAGACACACATGAAAAATTTAGATATCTACAGAGAACCTTTACAAAACACTAAAGCTGTGTTTTACTTCTTGTTTCTTAAACAGCAGCCTTTTACCATTCTGAGTATTTGCTGTACAATGGAGATGTTAATAGTTACCCTCAGACTGTACCTTATCTTTTAATGTAAACCTCTTAGGCAGTGCATTCACGTTTCATGTCCTTTCACAGTGCAGCTCACTTAGAGACAAAAGCAAGAGGAATTTGTTTCAGTTAAACTATTCCTTTTTAACAGACACTTTCCACCTCCCTTGCAGAAACTGCCAAAAGGAAAATCAAGGATTGATATTACCTTTTTTTTTCCCTCAAGATCTGAAAAACCTGTAAGGTCATGGGGATTTTTAAAACTTATTTGTTATTTGCCAAAGTGTTATTAAAGCATTTGCTAGTTGATGGGATGTCAACTATGAGACAGACCTACACCTCTAATTCTCTAATTGTACAGTCTTTTAAGATGCTATCATCAAATCTTAAATTTTTACAGGTGGAAACTGCTTCCAAGTTTTACACTTTTCCAACCACTGATAATGAATTTTCTACAAGAACAATAAAAGACTAATTATACTGATCATATAGTAGTCTCAGGCTGGGCATTCTAGACAAAGTGCTGAACTTTCATTTGTTTACATGTTCAAATCTAGTGTTATTATAGATGTGTACGAATAGGAAGTATTCAGTCCAGATATTTTTAATATCCTACGAAAATTACAATAGTAAATTTTTTATAAGCTTTTCTACTTTCATATGTATATTGCTTATACATAATAAAGAATGAAGTCTCATCCAATCAGAATTTAACCAACTTAGAAAAGTACACTTTTGCTATTTATGTTACACGGAACATAACAGAAAAATATGTATTGCCTAAAGACTTTCAAAATTATTATGGCCTTGTAATACAGAATATTACTTTAAGCAGTGGTATACCCAATCACTAATTCAAAGCTCATTATGAGGGAACTTATTTCACCAAGAATTAGTGATCAACCTTTTGTCTATCACTCTCCTCTGCAGAAATGCTGGAAATCATATAATGATGCTCATATCCATCTTTCTACTGTATTTGCAGACCCTGCACAAAATCTGAACACAGAGGGACTGCTGGTGCTCATGGAGCCAAAAGTTCAACAATTTTTCTTGTCTCTAAATGGAGAAGTGAAGGTAAGGTTATCTCCAACATACATCTTAGCACTAGGTAAGCACAGAGTAGAAAAACATCTGTATCAACACTCAGAATGGTGCTACAGCTGTTTTCAAGCTGTATTCTCTAAAGCTCCAACAGTGACCTGTCTCCAGCCCCTTTTGATAACAAGATCTGGTTCCCTGGCTAAAAACTGCAACAAGGTCATAGCTAACAAAATTACTTTAGTATTTCTTGTATTAAAATATACCACATGAGTGTACAAAATTTTCAAAATGATTAAGCAATAGGAGGAGCAGAAATACTTACTGTAGTAAGTAGTAAAGTATGTTTAAATAATTTCTTTTTTAAGATTTGCAACCAGATCATGCAAGATGTATTTAATCAGTGTAAATATTGTCTTTTGGTATTTTCTATATATCTTCTAAACTGGGGTGTTGTTTCTTTCTCCATCAGAGGTCTGTACTGAGCACTATTGTCAACATTCCCACCAAGAAAAATATGACCAAAACTGGTTCATAATATCTTAGACCGACACAAGGGACACGGCTGCTTTTGGGAGACTTTACCTTAATACTGGCATTGGACATAAGCCTTGATTTAAGTTCCCAGGCAACGGATCTATTAAAGCTATATTACTAAGGTTCACACTGCCCCTGAAAGCTTTATTAAATGATTATTTCATGGCATGGAGGGAAATGTATTGAAAATTAATATGCAGCATCAGCCAGTCATGGCTCATAGCTGAGATATGCTCTTTGTATCCAAAAGTAGAAATTTCCAAATAAGACAGGGTAAGGGAAATTCCTCTCATTAACTTTACTTTTCTAATCTGACTTATACAGCTACAGTGAGTGGGAGAAATGGCCATTTCTAGAGCTGATTCCATTTTTCTTCTGCCTTCAGAGCCCAATTTCACAGTGGGTGCATTGCCCTTTGGGAGGGCCCCTCTGCTTCTGCTGACCATAGGAGCCCAGCTGCCTCACTTCAATGACTGAGGTGAAACAACAAGAACCACAACTTATATCAGAAAGGTAAGATTTGAGGTATCCATTCAACCCATGGGATTCTGACAGACTCAAAGAAACATCTTGAATATTTACAGATCTCAGTGCATTAGGCCATTCTTTTTGTAGAAAACAATCTGAGACGACTAATGCCAAGTAAAATCATGCCCACATGTGCTTCTTCAAAAGGATTTTTCAGAAATTTTTCAGCTAATTAGTTAAAATTCTACAGTGTTGCCATACTCCGAATATACATAATTTCTTCTATAAAAACACAATTACATGTTTTATGAGAGTGATTTTTTAATGAATAGTTTAGACCTCTAAATAATTTAAAGATACAATTTAAACCTAACAAAGTTTGTCATTTTGCATTATTAAACTGCTAAGAAATACATTAATTTGGATCATGCAGTTCTAAAGTTATGAACAATTAAGAAAATGGACAGGTTCTCCTGTTGACTCCCAATTAATTTGGAAGGTGAGGGCTAGGAAAAGTGCAGGCAGGCAGCTCCTACCCTACGAGCACCAGGTGGCAGTCCAGCGTTGACTGACAGGTCTCCAAGTTCTGCAATCCCCAGGCCAAGAGCTTTCCACAGACCACACTAGTACAACCCAAAAGTTTAAACAAACTGTAAAACCATGTACAGGAAATATGAGGCATATAAGTCTTTTATCTACTAGAGCATGATGTTTTCACAGAATATACAGCAAAGATAATTTCAAATCTCTCTTACTCAAAATAAAAAAAAAGTAAAAAAGAAAATCTTCTCCAACGTTAACACAGAAAAATCTTGCAAAATTTGAATCACATATACAAATAGCTGTAATTTCTAAGAAAGAACAATTATAATAATAATTTGAGTAATTTCAGTGTTTTTTGGGATCGTCATTCTCCTAAAATGCTGCAAAACTGTCCTGTGAGGAAGTAAACTTTGAGGTAAATACAAACAGACCTTTACCATAGCTGTGAAATGGATCTCTCTACACATCTCACTGTCTTATTTCACCTACCTGTTTTCAGGGAGCTAGTTTTTTTTCTATTTTAATTACAGTTTATCATTTGGCATCAACAAACTCAAATACTATTCAATAAAGTTCAAATAAATTTAAAAAAGTAATATCTACACATAGAAAAGAAAATAAAGTCATGTATTCTAGAAAATATCACTAGTGATGACCAAAGGAATACCATTTGACAAAATGCAGCATCTAACATCAATGAGACAAAGGTAAAATGCAGTAGTTCTGCCCTTCTCAACTATTTTTTTGCTCTTCTATTCTGAAGTGGTACAGTTTCTGAGTAATAATAGCATGGTTTTATTCCACAGAGCCAGTCCTTCTGAGCATTCTGAGTGGGATCAGCTAACTTCAGTAAGGAAGAAAAAGAAAGTTGTAATGTTTTTTAATGCAGCTAGACCTGCAAAGCCACTATAGCTGAGAAAGACGGATTCTCTTCCTTCCTGTTCATCTTCAACAGAATTCTTCAAAATGGCAAGGAAAAAATGCCTAGTTGACATAGGCCATTAAATTTGGAAGTTCCCATGCCTGAACCGTGCTAAAGAAGCAAGATTCTGTGCCTACAAATAGGATTGCAGGGCAGGTGCCTCATAGATGACTTGGAAGCAATACAGATTTTCTCTGAGTCAAACATAGAAGGGGACACACACCATGCACTGAAAAACAGCTCACATTGCCAAAGTCACTTAAGGGTAATTATAGGACTTTTCCAAACAGGATCCTGCTGTTTCTGAAGCAGCTGAGGCAACTCCATATCAAGCCTTGTATGTACAACTCCAGAGCAGGCTTTTTTGCTCAGGCTGCGCCCCACCATCTCCACAACATCCTGTTTCATATAATCCAGAATGCTGACTCCCCTTAGTATCAAAGCAAGAGAACTGCTGGCAGAAGGCTTATTCCAAAGGACAGGAACTGACTTTTGCTGTCCATCTGTCCCAGCCTTGAGTTCCTAGTTATCAACATGTAACAAAGCCTGCTTTCCTCTTGGGTCACCTTTAGCACAACTCTGAGCTTCATTTAGAGGGATGGATTTTTGTTATGGACTATTTTCTATTATAGTTACCTTCAAATTTTATCCATAGTACAAATTGAGACAATGACAATATTAACATGGCAAGTAGTGCATAATAGAGGCACCTATTGAGACTTTTTCATCAATCAGAAATAAACATTTTTCTAACCTCATATGCAACACTTGTTTTGTTTGCTGTGTCTTTTATAATGTGAATTATTTGCCCATCAATTTCAAAGCAACTTTAATTGATTTTCAGATTTCAAGCACCTTTAGAAAGAACTATTTTTATTTTATTGCACTGGTTTCTGATTTATTGTTTCCTTTTACATTAGTCTGTTGAGGTTTATTTATATGAGGTATTTTCTTCTTAACCATATTATATTGAAATGCCAGCTAGTACTAGGGAGATTTTCATAATTCTTTTGAAATTTAGAAATAGCATGGCTCTTACGTGATACTTTCATAATGTTGCCAATCCTCTGATAAGTTGTTCACATCAGATATTTAGCCCCAATACCTACTACTTGAGAATATGCACTGATTCTCTTCACGTTTTGCCTCTGCATTTCAAGATTTATGAATATTAAGTTGTGCTTGCCCCAAAGCAAAAGTATACTCACTAAGATATTTGCTGAGATCAGGAGTCTCTCTGCCCCATTTTTAAAACAAAGGCATTAATAAGGAAGCACTATAAAATGTACGACACTGAAAAATAAGGAAAATTCAGTATTTTTAATAAAGTGAGAAAAAAATCCTCTAGTTCAGAGCACCTTTTCTGAGCTACCCTAAATAATGCAAAAGAGTAACAGTTTATGGCACATGTACAGGATTAATTCTGCTAAGTGTGAATATACCCTGATTTCTAAAACTATGACCATTATTTTCAAAAACAATGGTCACATAGGGTAAAAAATATAATTATCTGTCATTTTAACCCTTAGAAACACATGGGCAGATACTGTATACAGCATCTATGTAGGTCAATTAGACCCAGTGGCAATGGTTGCATCATTACCCAGCACACACATAATTACTTTGTGTACCAAGCACAAAAGTTATGGACACATTCAGAGGGTACTCACCTACATATTCCAATACTGAAACATCTTTCACAAGGACTAAAACAACTTTAGAGCTTAAAATGCATACATAAATGTGAATTTTAAAAAATTCCTTAAATATCTTCTTTTATATTATATTTCTCAAATTCTATTCCAAATGGTCTCAGCTGCCTTTGTGATTTGGTCTATGTGTTTTTTTATGTGTACATGAAAATAAGGAACTTATTTAAAACAAGATGAAACTGGTCCATGTTAAAATGAAAAAAAATCACAGAAGAAATATGAATTAAGATGTTTATAGGACTACAAACAGGTGGAATAAACGTGCTGTGGCGAAAACATCCTATTGAGATAAATGCTGAAACAAACTAATGGAGACTTGGTTTCTAAACTGTGACTACACAATATTACTTCTGCCCCTCTGTTTGTAATTATATTCCTTTCAGTTTCATATATTAAACAGTTCCCCAGCTGCTCTTTAGAAAATAATAAATTGGTTAATTCTAAGAGCAGCCACATATGGTTAAAATAATTCAAGAGAGACAACTGAGTCATGCAATTCATCTCTTTTTCTTTTTTTTTTTTTACACAAATCTTTTTATTAAACTGAAAATAGAGCTCTATTGTGTTTATTACAGTCGATATTCTTACTGAAGTCAACAGTATATGGGTATTCACAGCAGGTTCTGTACAAGTCATTATTGAAATATCTTATTGCAATTATTTTTCACCAATTTCCTCCCACTGTTATTCTATATATTACAATATATCAAGCACAAAATAAGATGTGGGTATCTGTCAGAATAGCTTCTATTGGATTATAAATGAAGATAAGTAGGACTGTCAATTAAGAAACTCAAAAAGTCAAGGCACCCCTTGGATTTAGAATGCTCACACTGCAACCGAGCCCTCACCTCCACACCAGCATCAGGGCTGAAACTCGAACCACTTCAGGATAATTCTCTCACTCAACATTCCAGCAGAAAGAAGAAATTTCCCTGTCTTCAAGAAGTAGTGTTAGAGAATTTTTTTTTCCCTTTACTGGCAATTGCTATGTAGGACATTATATGGATTCCCAGATAGCATTAATGGTTCTGTTTTCTGCATGCCTCAGGCCACAGGGCTGTGATTACTTTTAATCAGTTTCAAGACTCCCCAACCTCAGCTGTGCTTTGGTTATCTTCAGACTGGATCAGTACTTTGTAGCCTACCTACCATAACACTTGGAAGTTTCCCTGAGGCTTTCAGGCTATGCAGAATGCAGCCAAAATGAAAGTTTAGGTCCCTTTCCTTCCCCTTCCTCTCCCTACAGGAACTTTTCTGGCTGCTCCCTGTTTTCTGTCACTAGTCCCCAGTACAACATAGCAAGCAGAAATCCCACTCTTTTTTCTGTAAGGTTTTATGCAATACCATAAAACAAAACCAAAACCAAACCAAAGCAAAGCAAAAACAAAATGAAAATAAAAATATAATATGCAAAATAAAATTTGTCTGGAAGTTTGCAATGCTGGTTTACGTCACTCTTAAATTCCTTCTGATTACATATGCAAATACACATAAATTCATTTCACACCTATTCCTCATTAAAAAATAGTTGCAAAATTATCACTTTGTGTTATTAGAAATAAACTTTACAAGTCAACAACTTCCAAAAATCAGTCTAATGAGTGTAAGGGAGAGACAGTGTGTGGTACTTGCCCATAAACAGTGAAAATGATTCTGTCACTCGCTCACACACACGCTTGTTCCTCGGTCATTAGTCTTCTTCATTTCAGCCAAACTTATGTGTAATTGACCTCTACCAATATAACAAGCATGCTTTCTGTTTTGTATGATCTCTAAGAAAGCAGTTCCTGTACAGGGATGCTGAAACTTAATGCAAGCACTTAAAGAGGGTGAATATTATTGAAAACAGTAATTTTCATTATCATATGCTAACTATCAGCAGCATAACAAACACTAATTTTTCTATCATTGTAGTAAAATCATGTCAGTGGTGGGGGGGGGGGGGGGGGGGGGAATGGGAAGATGTAGTGACAGTACTCTGTGAATATCCAATTGCTATTATTCAGAAAAAGAAGTGAAGGGTGTAGGAAATGCATTCATAAAAATCCCCAGTAAATAATATATTCATTATCGAAAGGGGCTCAGCCAAACACTCTGACAATTTATACAGGACATCATAAAAAACAGAGCAGCCATTCAGAAAAGCAGAGGCAGATGAGATTGGGTTTGTGCAGGTTGTGTCACTGACGTGCAGCCTTCCAGACAGCCAAGTGAACATGCTACTAGACAAGCAAGTGAACATATTACACAAGGACCTACGCAAACTACAAAACGATCAAAGACTGCTTCAATATCATAATGTAAAATTGTAATGGGAATGCAGACAGGATGATAAAAAGAAGCAAATCTCTTTGAAATGTGAATCAAGAGGAAAAAAAAGTGACAGGCTCATAACATTTTCAGATGAGGGTTTAAGACTATGGCGCTTTCTGCAAGAGCAACACAGAAAGTGAACACTAACACATGCAGCTGTTAAAACAACAAGATTAGCATATTTTTTACAAGCTGTATAACTCCACTATTAGAGAACTCTGCTAATTTCAGAAAGGAAGATATCCCAGGACAGGGGGATGGAAGGTCTAGTTAAATGGAGAGCACTGCTGCTAAATAAAGTCTCATGGTTTTCAGCCATCAGTACAGAAACTGTGTCTCCAGTAAAATAACTAGACTGGCCTTCACTGATTTCCCAGCAGTAATTCCCAAAGGAAATGCAGCTAAATAGCATTGTCTTTTGGTACTTTTGTGATGACAGCCACAGACTTGAGTTTAGCCAAAAGGAGAGTTTTGCAACTGCATGGGCTGAAGTACCACCAGTGTTTAAAGGCTGTCACTTGCAACTCTGACTGTGGGAAGCCTCATGTAAGACAAGACTCCAGCTGTAGGAAATCATGTGTTTTTATTTACTGTTGACTACAATACTTCACTTTACTCATTACTGAAATATGGGTTGCCAGAAGAACAGGTTTATCCTTCAACTGTAAAAGTAACCAAGCTCCAGTTAGCTTCACTCTAAAATACTGGCTGACTGGCCACGCTGTGATGCAAAGAATAAAGACAGAAGATCTGTACAAAGAGAAGAGACTGTCATGAGCAGCCACGAAATGACAGGCCTAAACACAGTGCAATAATGGCAAAAGAACAATAAATAAATAAAGACAATTAAGACAGAAGACACAGCAAAGTTACTCTGGAAAAAGCAAACTCCAAATCACTGTAGTAACATCTGTGGGAAAACATGCGTTTCAAATTATGGAGAAAGGTGTACTTGGCTGCCTCAAGTACAAGCGTTATAACTGTCTGGTTTCTAAATAGCACAAAGATTTCTGTTAAAATCACCAGTAAAATAAAAGGATAATTGGGAAAATTTGACAGTTTTTGATAGATTCTTAATTTGGCTGCCTCCCACATTTATTCCATAACACAAATCTGCATCTTGAGGCATAACAAAACACCAGGCAGCAGGATAAAAACGCTTCTTGAAGTAGCAGTCAATTTGGTCCTACCAAATTGAGACAGTCTGACATATAAACAAAATACTATAGAAAAAGAAACAGGAAAAAGGAGTTGCAGATTCAGATTAAAGTTCCAATAATTTCATGATAACACTTGCTATTACTGAGAAAAAAAAGCGAACAATTTGTGATCAAGTTTATAGGGACAGAGTTGCACACAGATGTAGGAGCACAAGGCCTTGCTACTGCAAGGTCTTGTGAGGCCTCAAGCACACGATTCAAATACTTCAGGATAAGCATTTCTTACTTTTCAATATGAAATATTGTGATAACCTCTTTGAATATCTCTTTCTTTTCTAGCGAACACTGGCTCAAGCCCAAAGAAGCTACAAGAAGAAATCAAAGCAACATAAAAAATAAATATTTGCAAGCTTGCATAGCAGGGAAGCCAAAATGGGAGGGAGATAAGAAGCAGCAGACTTTCTCTCACTGCCAGGTGGTAGGATGCATGCTGCTAGCCCCATGAGGAGGCAGGCTCTCTGGCCCACAGGAGCTCCAGTACCCACAACTGTGATTTGAGGCAGGGAATAGATTCTAAAACACTTAAATCAAGAGGAAAAAGTTCAACAATTCATAGTACAATGACTGAAAAACAGATTAAAGCCCCCACAACTGGATGCTTATTCAAAAAATAAATCTCTTTTTTTTTCCAGAGACAACAGCAATTTACTCCTGCTATGTATTGCTTTGTACTAAGGGTGATGATTTGTTAGTGTGTGCAGGGAGGGGGAGGAAAGAAAAGGTGTTCCAGTTTTTAAAATACATGTTTATGAAGAAGTATATGGCTTTGGTTCAAGTCTTTTTGTTTACTCATTCTGACCTTAATACAGTCCTAGGCAAAGTAGTTTCTACAGAACTAGGAGAATCCTGCTTTTAGAAGGGGTACAAGTTTTGTTGCCTTGACAGGTCAGGGTGGAGGGCTTTTTGGATGCTTGTGGGACGTTCACTTTTCCTCATTTTGAGCTTAAAAGAAAGACAAATGTTAATAACTCTTCATTTCTGTTGAATCCTTAGGAATGTTTTTCTGCAGTTTAGCTACTACTGTGAACGAGTCCTTTACATAGCTCCACAAGCTACTCCCATACGAGGAACAGAAGAGCAAGTTAAGAAAATGATAAGAGAACTGCCTAGGGAAGACAGCACTGCGCTGTACATTACAAAGATCAGAGGCAGCCCAGAAGCAGAATTAGGAAAAAAACCTCTGCTCACAACTTTCATCACAATGCAGAAATTCTCAGAAATCTCAAACACCATCATTGTCATTTCTGAAATCAAGAAAGCTGGAGGAAAAAAATTGCAGGAGGGACCTGATAAAAGTGCAAGTTAAGGAGTTACTTTTGTGGAAGGTTTTACTGAGACATTTGACCTTAGATAACAGATATAGTAGATTTTAAGTCGAGTCAAAAGACTATCTGTCCGCAAATCCAAACCACTTTCATATCTGGTGAAGAAAGCTACTAAAAATGAAAGCCTTCTTTGCTTCTTTGGAAGGAATTCACTGAAACAACAAACCAAACAAAAACACTTTCAGCCCAAGCAAACAAACAGAAATTGTGTTAGGAAGAGTTCTGAGCAGCTTATTATTCCTAATATGCTGATCATGACAGAGTAGTACGCAGTAGGTGAAAGAACTAAAGGATCTGTTCAAAACATAGAACATGACAGGAAATAACCCCAAAGTTTGTATATACACAACAATATTAATCCTATTTCATTTGCTGTCACCTCTCATTGACTGGCAACCTCAATTCATAGAAGTAGTTAGAGAACATATTTTTGTGATATGTTTGCATATCATATCTATGTCTATGACTGTAAGAGAGAACACCAAGAATAGAAAGCAAATGACTGGTTTCTTAGAAATAGAAACAAAATTTCAGAGAAATAGTGTTAGTGCTTTAAATAGCTAACTGTAAGAAACTGAAATAAGAAATTTTCACAGCAACAGACAGAAATTAGAAATCTTCATGATCATTTAGTGGACTAAATGACTTGGAAGACCTTTCAGAAAAGATGAGATGCAGAGATCCATGTTGAACTTTATCTTACTCTACATGAATTAAAGATCAATAAACTAAGATACACAGAGGCTTATTAATTCATAATATTTACAACACTTCTCTGAGAAGCATGCTGTGAGTTTATCATGTTCAAGCTGATCAGTGGTTTAGGGGTGGATGGTTAGACTGGATGATCCTAGAGGTCTCTTTCAGCCTTGATGATTCCTATGAGTTCCAGCAAAGTTTGCTTGTCAGCATAAGAAGGAGAAAGAAGAGGCCCCAGCTAGTGCAAACATTGATAATGAAATAAAGATAAAGCTTTGTGCTGATGCCTGGTATATCACTGCAATTTGTATAGTATCTTGTATTGTCTTTTAAATGGCAGCTATTGCAATAAGCAGTTCAGAGAATCACAGACTTATTTTAGATTGAAAAAGACTTTGAGACCATCAGGTCCAACCGATGACTGAACACCATGTCAACTAGACCATGGCACTGAATGCCATATCCCACCTTTCCCTAAACACATCCAGGGATGGTGGGCAGCCCATTCCAATGCTCAATCACCATTTCTGTGAAGAATTTCTTTCTAATGTCCAACCTAAACCTCCCCTGGCAGAGCTTAAAACCAAGTCCTTTTGTCTTATTGCTTGTTGTCTGGCAGAAAAGGCCAATCCCCACACAGACAACCTCCCTTCATATGAGAATCTTTGTTTTCTTGACTTTTTATTTAAAATTATTTTTGTACAGCTTTTTAAGGAAGTATAAATCTCTGGATTCCAAAGATGGAAAATAGAAGCTGTGTTCTCAGGCATCCAGCTACTTATCTGTCACCCCAAATCTGGATAGTTCCAGACCATACAGTCACTAATCAGTGATCTCTATTGTTAAAGATATTCTAATATAGAGTAGTTCATAAACATTAATACATACGGATTTGTTTTTCTACATAAAATAATCTAAACATAATTCTAATGGTGATATTCTGACACTGTTTATTTGATGAAGGAAAAATAACCCCCAATCAAACATGAATTACAGTGTGGCTAAGTTGGGCATTAGAAAATCTACAGGAAGGATGATGTAGTCTACATCTGTGTCAACTGGGAAGCACACATTAACATAAATTTTGCTCTTTCCTGGATGGCTAGACTTGTGATGCTACTACCAACCAGCGAAGTCCAACTTGCACATGCTTGTGATATTCCCTTGATGCAGTCTCCACTAATCTTCTAAGTGTTGTATGTGATTCCTTCTGTGTGCAAAAGCTACAGGGCAAACAGCAATCAATGTGTAATTTGACTTGATGCCCTTTGAGTTTCCCAGTACTCTGAAACAGGCAAAATCACTTAGAGCAGATGATTCAATTTGTCAGGCAGCACTGTGGGTAATGTGCATCGGCCTTAATTCAGCTGTAGCAAAAGAGGGTGTCTTGTCAGTCCGTCAGCATATTGGGCTGGTAATTCACAGGAGCAAGGCAGAGAAGGATGTGAGCCATCAGCAATCCAAGCAAGAATATTTAGTTAGAGAGGAACTCATGTGCATGAACAAATATTAACATTTATAGTCACATAGCAATACATTTATAGACATAAATACAGTGATTGTAGCTGTTGAAAGTTCACAGACAGGTGCTTTCCCACACACCTCACCAAAGCTCATTGAAGGAACAAAGAATCTCCCTTTGGCTGTTTATGAACAACTTGGCTTCAACTGTCCCAGAACTCTGAAGAACAATTCTCAGAAGGGAACGGTAAGAGGGAAATGCAGGTTCCTCCATTTAATATGGGTTTCAATGGTGAAGTTTTTTCCATATATATCAGCAAAGACAGAAGGACCCCTTGCTACACATCTGTCAGACTTTTATACACACTGTTTGAAATCATGTAACAACAGAAAATTATAACAGAGCAAACAATGCATGTCTGTTTAGTATATTAATCTCAGGAAATAATAATTTACACTAATTGTATCTACATATGAACAATCAGTTCTGCTGTCTAGCGTTTAGAAGCCCATTAAAGAAGACTGTGTATTGGTATGATACTCTTGATTCCAGGATTTACCTGAAGGTTATAGTAATATTCATACAGGTAAGCAGACAGTAAGCCTATGCAGATGCAGATTTATAATTCCCTTTCATAAAAAATAGTTTTATAAAATGTACAAATATGGCGTTTGAGAATATCCCAGAATCATATCTTACCTCCTATTTGAAATATGCTAGAATATCTTTGGTGTCTATTGAAAATACAAAAAGATCTAACCTGAGAAAATACTGAGTTATCCTACAATTATTTAAACCACCTAAGACACTGAAAAATCTTTTATCAAAGATGCAGGAGTACTTACCTTTCCTGATAGACTATTGCTTGAAATGTCAGGATCCTAGAGAATTACCATTAAGCCTCCAGAGAGCAGGTACTTTTTTCTTTATTGCCTCTTCTGTTGTTTATCTGAGCTCAAATTTGGCCCAAATCATTCATACGCAAGATTTCAACAAGCATATTAACCCAAGCAGTGCTGGATAGAGTGTTTCATACATAATTAAAAAATCAAGCATCTGAAATACAGTCATCACAGAGGATTTCGCAAACAAGTGTGGCCTTCCCATTTTAGTTTTAACAAAAAGCCTCAGAAAGCCTTTACACCTTTGTGCAAATTGCCTGCCCTTTTTGCAGCAGTGTCCTCGCTGGGATGCTGATAACCTACGCAGGGCACCTACAGTCAACATGACTTTGCCTTTCACTACCCTGATTAAGTAAGTAGTGCTCACTTCCCAGGAATCCCCCACGGAGCAGCAGCGTTCCTATGTGCCCGGCCGGAAGAGCGGTAATGACTGGATTCTGAGAGAATTTGAAAACCTTCCTCAGTACACTTATTTCTGTTTTTCAACCTATATTCAAAGCGATACTTCGGCATTGCTATGTAATTTTTGACAGGGTTACAGTAAATTCATCATGCTAAACTGAAATGTTTCTGGCAGATGTCTACTCTGCAGCAATCAAGCTGTGTGTACAGTAAGATATGACAGCCACAGAGATGCTTTAGTTGTAAAAATTACACATATAATACTTTATTAATGCTAACTTGGAGCACCATTATGCGGTATATTATTTATAGTTTTAATTAGGAAATATTTATTTCAGAAACTTGCTTTAGTTTTTTATATGGATAATATTTTTTTAATTTAGTCTCGAGTCAAAAAGTATTATTGATAAAAAGGAAATAAACAAGCAATTATTTTAATATCAACAGTTTCTTTTTCAATCCTTCAATCTTTTCTTTCTTGACTACTAGCAAATTATTTTTCAGTAATTTCTACTTTTCTTCATCAAGACTTCCTTGGAACAACGGATTTTGAAAGCTGTTGGGGGGGAGAGGGGGAAACCTTGAATCATTGAAGCGGAATACTACCACTTTTCCAAAAGTAAATGTTACAAAACAGGAGACAAAGAAGTAGGATTTATTTAGAAAGTAATTTCAAAACAGCAGGTTCTGCCACTATTAAATATTTTTAGTAAGTCTCCCTTCTGTGGATTCCCTGACAGCTTACAGGAGCTGACCAAATTCTGCCAGTGTCCTCTCACTGTGGTAAGAATAAGATCAGTCTCCTTTTGATTTTCTTTGGCTTTTTTTAATTGCTCTCAGTTTTCATTTCATTTAAATAAGACCACAAGGATTAAAAGTCCTTAGTAGGGAGTAAGAAAATGGATAAGCACACATGCAAGCATATACATCACAGTGGATTATTAAGCCCTTTTCTCTCTGGAAACCAGGAAAAGAAAAGGGTAAAATTCATTTGGTCATTGGAGAAATTCCCATGTCACATAATACAGTCTTACAAACTACTAATGATTTCCATAGGGGTCAATTTTCATTTTATCATTTGACTCCCGTAAGAATAACACAGGACCAAGGAAGCCTGAGGGAAATAAATAAATAAATAAACCTAATGGTATAGTTTGTGAGCTAAATTTTTCCTGGAGTAGGGGAATGCAGAATTACAGCTGAATCAATGTAACTGAGCATTTTATTAACCTCTAAGTAAGGAGCAGGGAAGTGAAATATGCAGTAAGTCTCCACACACGTCTGACCTCTCCACCTGCTCTATAATTTCCTGCATTGCAAGGTGTGGAAGGACAGTGTACAAAGAACAGTCAGTATCCACTTCCTTTTCTCAGCCCAGAGGAATTGGACCTTCTAGCTCTGTATTTTTGCTTTTTTAACATTTCAGAGTAGATCTGTAACAGTTATGATGGGCCTACTGGCAGCTCAAAACACACAAATCCCATTGGTCCTTCGTTTCATACACTGGAATGCATTTTGTCTTGTGAATTTTCCATAAACTTCTATATCAGAGATGAACTTTCAAGCTTTATTTCACTATGAGTGAACTATTTATCTTAACACTGCTGCTTATCTTCCTTTCACAGCACATTATATTAACTTTTTTTATATTAAGCAAATTCACTTTTTATCTATGATGTTTGTTTTACAGGTAATTCATCCAATTTAAGGTATTTTCTTAGGGACTTCAATATCATTTTGCCCTTGAAATTAATATCTAATATGTTTTACATTTTTGAAATAGAAATTAATCTTTATTTGAATGATTAGTCCAGAACTAGAACCTACATGCATCATATTTGAATGTTGGTAAGGGAATCATCTGTGACCACATATTATCCTGGACAACTACTGTTATAGAGAACATACATATTTGTGTTGTGGAGATCCTGCAGGGGTAAAAAACGTATTTCTTTTATTTTAATGTTTGAAAAAACTAAGAATTCAACAAACCCATTCACACAGGGTAATCTCTTCCTACCACCAGACAAATCCATGAGGTAGTACTATACCATCTCATCTAAGTTCTCTAAGATGAAAAGAAATAAAATTCTGTCCAGTTCAGCACTTGACTACATTTTTTTCTCTGTATGTGCTATATATATGTATTCACATACACACACAGCCTTTTAAAGGTAAGTGTAGCTCTGAGAAAAGCATCAGTTGTGGACCAAGACTGCCAAGAGCAGAGTAATTAAATACTGGGTTTGATGGTTTGTTCAACTCATTGCTATCTTCAGAGGTACATTTGGGTAAGAAATTGGACATCCATTTTTGTTTGGCTTTAGAGCTTAGTTCTTTCTGTATCTCTCTGGCAGAATACAAAAAGCTTCAAAGCACTGTAATTTGTGCCTGTGAAGATACCAGCACAGTGTGATGAAGTCACAGCTCAGTCTTCTGCTGGCTAAAAATGAGCAGAATGAAATTCTCTCTTGCTAAAGTGATTCTATATCTCTAAGTAATTTCCAATGTTCTGTTTTGAGCTTTCTGTTTTTCAAAACATGAAGGACTGAAAGTGTGTGTTTCCTTAGCACGCTCACTCTTCCTTGCTTCCACTCACTAAACTATCCATTGAAATATTGAAAGGTCACCATGAAGGCTGCAGAATTTCAGCTGAAACTCATTGTTCAGTACCTTTTTCACCATGATCCTTAAGTCATTTCAAAGTGTATGAAATTATTCTTTTTTATATGAAATAAATTCTGAATATTTCCTTTCCCTTTCATAGCATGGAAAAACATTTTCTGAGAAGAGATCCATCCTGCCAGGTTCAGATGGCTCTAAATAAGCACGTTGTAATGATATGTATTGAATTTACTGTTCCATCAACTATTGATTCATCTGCAAATTCTGCTAGAAATGTTTCCAGATCATTGATTAAAATGTTGCAGGCACAGTACCAATTTCCTCAGAACCTCTCTAAAATCACCCTTTTAACATGTTTTCATTTGACAGCTACAGTTCTGAGACCCATCAGTTACTTGGTTTGAGTCTACATCACATGTACATATTAAAGAATAATATTGCAAGTCAGGATGTCATATCAGTCCTAAATCAAAAGGGTTAAGAACTCAGGTATATTATGGCTGTAAAATTATTTTTATAAAAGTTTTATTCTCATTAGTGAATAATAATTGAGAAGTATTTTCCATAAAACTACATGAAATACATTAGATCTTATCTGTGAATAAAATTATTCTAATTATCATTTTTGAACATGGAGAGTAGTAAGGGAGTAGTAAGGAGGATTAACCTTTTGAAACACAGTTTGTTTATGTTAAAATTCATTCTCACCTATGATCTTAAAACCATATTGCAAGGCTACTACAAGGTTAAAGGTAAGTTCAATAAGAAAAAACATCACTCTTCAGTAGTTTTTTTCCCTTCATAAATATGTATTAAGCATCAAAGAAGCAATGAGACCCAACAGAACTGGACAAGAAGTTTCAGTGAGAACACAGACGATGCTGGATTAGTAAACCAAGTGCCCAAAAGAGTGGCAAGAAGCTGAAAGCTGAGATGGAGTGAAAATACAAAAGTAACAAATGTCGATAAGCTTTAATAATATGGTCGATTCATTTTCTCAGGTTTTTTTTTTTTTTTGGTTTTTTTTTTTTTTTGCTAATACAACACTTGCAGGTCTCCATCCTGGAAATTTTTAAAAAGGTTCTGCAAATCCCACAAAAATCTTTCAAGGGATTATGTAGATGATCCTAATGCTGATTCTTTGGACTGTTTCCTTTACAGAAGTTAAGGTGCAAATGAAATACTTTCAACTTTCATGCCACAGAAATCCATGCACATTATTGACATGAATGTATCTCTTACCTCAAGACCCTATCCAACATTCTTGTCAGCAGAAAAAAAAATCCTTCATGGGTTGCTCCCTCAGTCTTGTCATACTTTGAAACGAAAAGCACAGCTCATACAGTTTTATAATGCCTGAAATGAATGTTGCACTGAAAAACAACAGGTTGGGACTATATTTCTTTGGATTAGGCAAGAGAAACCAGGCAGGAGAATACAAACTATATGAAAAGTTACGACAAGAGAATGGTGATTGTTCTACACATCCACTGGGAATAGAACATGGATACATCAGTTTTATTTGCAGAAATGAAAGTAAGCTTATATGGGATGTAAGGAAAAAAATCTTTCTCTCTGTTGAGACTTTACTGTAGCACAAGTGAGAACTACCTCTAGTGTCCAAAACTCCCTTCATCAGAGGCTTCCAAGAAATGTTTTAGACAGTGTTACAGCTTAGACTGCTGAACTGGAAGTTCTCTAGAAGTTTCATCCAATCATGTAATTCTGTGTTTCTGCAAGACTGGTATGTACATTTTGAGATTAATACCTTTCAGTATTAGTCTTATTTATACGAGTGATTATGCAAAGTAATGTCTAGAAAAGTTGGAAATTAATATTACTAAGAAACAAAAGAAATTTTTGTCCTTTCCAAACCATGTGTAAGGTAGGAGTTCAGTATGAAATAACCTTTTTTTCCATTTACACGTACTACAAAAATACTATGGTTCTGCTTGCAGACATTACAGAAATTAGTATCACCTTTAAAATTATGTGATACATGCAAAAATACCATTTTAACTCCAAAAAAGAGAGATTTTCACCACAGATTTTGTAACAAGACTTGCATATGCAATACATGGAACAATTTAAAAATCATTTTGATGCATTATGAATTACCTGTAAAAGAATAAGTAAGTGAGGACATTCTCAATTTTGGTAAATATTTATAGAGCCAAACAATTTGAAGTATATGTAACAATCAAATTTCTAGTGAAAATGTGTGCAAGAAGGTTTATTTTGAAAGGAAAATTCCTACTCCCAGTGTCATACCCAATTAAATTCTCCAGGTAATGACCCCATTTGCATAGAGAGCTGAACCCACAAGTGGGAATTTTAATGGGCACAGCACCTGAGTACATTAATTGAGAGTGACACTACTTGAACTAGTTTTGTGCTTACCCCACTGAAAATTCTACTCATATTATTTTTAATGTCAAGCTACAAGTCAAATTTCAAGATGATGGATTTGTTCTTTTTTAAGCATTGAATTTGAATAAAAGGCGGCTTTAATTCTGTTTTGCATTGCATAGCTTTAACTAATATGTAGTTCTGATTCTCACCATTACTTCTTTTTTCCAGTGATTGGAATTTAATTTTATTCATTAATTTGCAAATAATTAGATAGAAAATAATGCCTTCTGCAGCTAAATTACTTCTGGATTGCTGTTTAATGTACTTTAACCAGAATATGTGTTACAGTTAAGCTGACATAACAGTTTACTAAAATGTAATTGTGTAAATATGTCTAATTACTCCTTCTGAAGAAACAAGAGTGAAAATAAAATTTCAGTCATGGCTACCCTAATTTTCTTAGACTTAACCCCATGAAAGCTTGGTAGTTGCAAAGCAGATTACTGAGGCAGAGACAGCAGTTGTCAAGAGTAGTGGGATCCTTGTAACACATTTCCCTTTATCCTTCCACACTACTTCTAATGACCTTGAAGTTATTGTGGATTCTGAACCACTGCTGTTAGTCTACATTAAATATGTAATCAAGGTGTCTCCTCCTCACATGAAGAAACAGAAAAATGGAGTTGCATTTCCTAGGGAGGAAAGAAATACCGCATTGTTTAATACATTTATTCTTTCCAGCTTGTTCTTAATTAGTCCTCAGTAACTGCAAAATTCTGCAGAATCCATCTTGATAGAACTTCTGGTGTTTTATTTGAGCAAGAAAGACATAATCAATTCATTTTAATTTTCAAATATTTTAACACTGTGGAGCTTCAGTTATTTAGATGCTAAGTCCAAAGTTCCAAAGACATTACTTTTACCGGTCTCTTTGACTAAAAGTTGCATATAGCAGAGAACATAGAAAAGATGAAGAAACTTACAATGCAACATGTATCTTGGTACTGTCCCAGACTTCCATAATGAAGACCCTTTCAATTCTCTTTGAACCAAAATTTAAAAGCAAAACAAAACCAAACATACTACCTTGCAAAAAAGCTAAGGAAACAAAGGTAGGCACTGTGAATCTGGCGCCTCAAAAAGTAGGATTGTAACATGAAATATATCAGAGTACAGCATATTCACAGTGTGGTCACTTTGCGCAACTTGGAGATGAGACAAATTTCTGAATCCTACATCACTGATTGAAGAGGAATTGTGTAGTGCTTGGGCACCAATTACATACCCTACTGAGATGATATAAAGAGCCCCAATTATAGTGGAGTACTTTGTCAGTTAAAATAGCATACGCACACCAGAATAAAAATCAGTAAGGCACTATTAAATGTATAAAAGGTATTATACAGTCTTTCATCTTACATTCCATTTTTATGAATACTGAATGGTAATGTACTAACAATTGCTATAATAGGTGTACATAAAATAAGAAAACAGGATTGTACACAGTGTTTTATGAAGTGTGCTGAACTGAGGAGAATTGGGATTGTTCAGCCTCGAAAAAAGAGCTTTTGGGTGGCCTAACTGCAGCCTTCCAATTACTTGAAGGGAGCCTAAAAGGCAAATGGAGAGAGACTATTTACAAGGTCATATAGTCATAAAATGAGGGAGAATGGGCTTTAAGCTGACAGAAGGGAGGTTTAGATTAGATTTTGGGAAGCAATCCCAGTGTGAGGGTGATGAGGCACGAGAACAGGTTGTCCAGAGAAGTTGTGGATGCCCCACCCCTGGAAGTGTTCAAAGCCTTGTTGGATGGAGCTCTGAGCAACCTGATCTAGTTGAAGCTGCCCCTGCCCGTGTCAAGCGGGTTGGAATCCTATGATGCTTAAGGTCCCTCCCAACCCAAGCCATCTATGAACCTATGACTAAAAACCATAAAGACATTAACAACATCTAATCTAATTAAACATCTGCCTGTTTTGCAGAATGATAATTCAGAGAATGTTCTCTTTCCAACTTATAGTAGAAATAGCCCATCATATTAAAGATTTCTAAAGGAGAGAAAACGCATCCTTTTACGACACTAGCACCAAATCACTGGTAAATAGCATAAGCAAGTGTTTAAGAGTAGGCTAAACTTTGTGCAAGCAATCAACTTCCCGTTCAAGTGCATTGAGCACACTCAACAAGTGCATCTTGGGAGTGAGTGCAGCATATTATTTTTACTGAACTTCTTTCACTGTTAAAATTGAGTTAAGGTCTCCCTGCTCTCTTTGGAAATGCTAAGAGCTGGCAAAAGGTTCAGAAGGTAAGGGAAAACACAAGATTAATGTCTGTAGGATTCTAGAGCTACTACTGTTACCATCAACACAATGTGGAGTTTTCCAGTACGTGGTGTATGCACTCTAAGACAAGACACTAGGGAGATATTTCTCTAACGTTTAACTTAATTCTGGCACCAAGAGTAAGATTCCAGATACATCACTCACTCTATGATCTGTCTCTTTTTAGAAAGTTACAAAGCTGGAGACAATAAAAGCTTTAACATGGAAATATATCAATACAATTGGCGCTGGTCTCCAAGAATATACATCAAATATTGCAACCATTAAAATAATACGAAAAAAACCCTAAGTGTCTGAAGAGCTCAGAAAATTTTCTCATTTAAAATATTATAAAATCAGTGATTCATCTAAATCAACACAAAGTTCTTAATAGGAGAACTATGACTGAAATAGAGCCATTATTCAATCCAAAAGCTCCTGAATGATCCTGATCCTTCTTCACAGGAGCCATTTTTTTCTAGAAATCTTATGTATTAAGGATACTGGCTAGAGCAACTAAAACAGGTGTCAAATGATGCTATATTTCTATGTGTTTATCAGTTCTTTTACCAAAACAATTATTTTGGTGCACAGTCTCAATGCAAGACTTCATGATACACACTCAAACACAATTTCTGCCAGTTTTATCATCTTTCCTCTGCAATGGCCAAGAAGCAAGATTTTTGATCCACTATGGCAGTACAGATGTAGAAAAATCAGTGCCAAAGACTGTAGACATGCAATTTCTGCAGTTTTAAAGTAGTATAAGGATGTTCACCCTTAGCTTAAGCCAACATGAGAAAAAAATCATATGAATACTAAAAGCTGATTACATTCTTGGCTCAGCTTGTTTTTAGTAAACTGAAGACTTGCTGAGGATGTATTAAAATAACTTTCATTTTGATAAAATTTAATAATTACTGTAATTTTACCTCATTAATCCAATTTTACCAAGGAATGAATTTTCCCTCTTAATGACGCTTTTTACTGCTGGAGGTTCATGCTAGCACAGCTTCTAGTGTCTGAGTTGGCTGAGCTCCACTTGTAAGACAACTTGTATACTGGTCCACCCTCTGTGCAAGTCACCCTAAGGCCACCACCTCTAGGAAGGGTTAAAGTAGAAGAAAAAACACACAGGAGTAACAAGGCAAGACAAGAAAAAAGTGATATCCAATAGTTTCAAAATAAAGATCTTTATTTCAAAATAGTGATTGCAAGTAGCACATCCAATTGATATAAAATACAAAGAGCATGTCTTTCAAATGGGCCAGTTTGCAGAACTATAAACTGAAACACTGTACAAGTTCACAAGAACTATTATAAAATAGACAATTAAATTCTAATGTTTTAATTTTATTTAAACTCTATTTTCACATTTGATTTCTGATTCTGCTTTTTTTATTTCACAAGGTGCTTACAAAACTGATTATAGAGTGAAAATTACAAAATAGAATTTAAGGATGTAAATATAGAAAAGAATTCCTTAAACTACATGCTAATATTCTCTGCTACAAAGATATATTTTTCAAAAGTGCTAATATCTCTATGACAAACAGTAGCAGATTACATTTAAATGTCAAAATACATGATTTCTTAATTTTTTCAATTGTCTGTAATACTTTGATACTTCTAATCATTATGAGGTTTAATAACACTATTTTTATTTCCTAGTATTTCACAAATAAAGTGGGAAAAGACATATCTGTGTATGTATGTCCATGTGTGTGAGAAAAACTATATACACATATGCATGAACAAAGTTATCGTAATTATTGTTTTTATAATTACAATAAATCAAAAACCCACTAAGTTCCAGTAAGTAGAAACAAGGGCTTGTGCAGGACAAACTCTGTAGATAACTTTTACACAGGAAAATAACTCCCTAGATTGGTATTTTTATTTATTTTTTTTTAAACCATACCAACCTGTGGTAAAAGCAATTTTAAAAGCATGATACACAAATGTGCATTTTCCGAGCACAGAACTGGACCTGTTCCTGCAGGGCATGGATATTAGGGCAGGACAAGAGACTGGGAGTCCTCTTCCCTGTCCCAAAAGCACAATCAGACAAGAAACAGCCATAATTCACCTCTCTGTGACCAGAAGGACATGAGGAAAGACAGTTCATGATGCTGTCTAGCCCCAGAGAACATGTTCCCACAACCACGGTGTCAACCACACACCTACAATGGACAAAGTACTGTCTAGACTTTTTCCAAGGTGCATTGAGTCCCAATGCTCACTGTGATGCCCCCAATTTCCCCAGAGGCATTATGCCTTACAAAGACAAAATGCCTCCAGGCAATGCCACTCAACCAAGGCACCTCTTCCCCCTTCCCAATGTGGTTCAGCCTTTTAGGAGTCATAATTGAGCCCCATGAGCCTGATTCTGAGCACTGGGAATTTATCAATTTAACTATATTATTCCTTATTAGCCTGCCTATTACCATAATATTTTTGTGCTCTCTAACTGGAATTTAACCAATAAAAAATTCTGACATGAATGGAAATGCACTTAGTTTACGGAATACAGATCAGAATCTGGCCCAATATATGGAAAGAAAAAAAACCATAATAAAAATAATACTTGTAGTAACTATCAAAAAACAAGATTAGGAAACTCTCTGAGGGTGAATCTGCATTGCATCAGAATACACCACAATATTGCATATGTTAAGGCAGAACGTAACACTTCCCAGCTCCCTAGCACAGTTAAGGATTTGGCTTCA
This sequence comes from Onychostruthus taczanowskii, assembly GCF_017590055.1. Lineage (NCBI taxonomy): Eukaryota > Metazoa > Chordata > Aves > Passeriformes > Passeridae > Onychostruthus > Onychostruthus taczanowskii. Next base: position 2,653,990 of record NW_024504566.1, read on the forward strand.
GTGATAACTTGCAGTAGTAGGCACTACTAGTCAGTGTTCACAAGAAGAAGCTTTGGTTAATATCAGACCATTTGTCAACTTAGCTTCACACTCCTGTGATCTTTAGCTTGTCACATTTGCATAAACTGAATTCACTATAGTAGAAAGAGACATTTATGGCCAATTCACTCAACACACATGCTATTGGCTATTGATGACTCCTGTAACAAGAAGTAAAATTAGGAGATCTACAAATCTATGCTCTACAAATGGAATACCTGGAGTGTAAACAGGAAAGTTTAAGTATGTGAGATCAACACGTGTGGGTGGTTTACAAATAACAGTTTGTGAGCTACAGACATGGAGGGTAGAAATTAGCAGGTGGTAAAGAAAATGGGAAGACTGATTACCTAAATCTGGGAATGCCACAAAACTCTTTACACGCTCCACAATTACAATTACAAAAGAGAGATATTTCTTGGAGAACCTTAATGGCATAACAGGGAATATACAGTTAGGTCCAACAGATCCTAACTGTGTTTTTCAAATAGTTTAAACACCAGTCCTTTTATTTTTAAAGAATATCGTAAGTTTTTTAAATGATCTTTTTTTACCCAGTTATTTAAAAATAACATTTAAAATTGATCTGAGAATAAACATTTTTTCACTTGCTTTTTGCATTTAATGACAGAATTCCTTGGTCAAGTCAATTTAAATTTGTTTTTATACCCTGTTTAAATTCTACTACCCTCTGCAGATATTTCTTACACCATAAAGAAATAAATAGTAAGTTATGTGACACTGGCTCCAAAGCCACAAACACTGACCAGGCCACTTCATGTACTAGCTTAGATTCTTGAGTTAACTTCTAATAATTTTCCTCTTATGGCCAATTTTTGAAGTATCGTTAGTCTATCGGTTTGTTACGCTGAGGATCTATTTCATGTATTTCCAAAGTCTCTTTTAAGAGAAAGCATTTCAAGTAATAATAGTACTGAACTAAAATGATAAGGTGTCTATTGTGTCTTGATTGATTACAAAGAAATCCTGGTACTCTTCTAGCCCAGGGCAAAACTTATATTTTGTTTTAGATTGTCAGATAATCTCAGCAATGGAAAATACCAGGAACTGCTCTCTAATCAATGAGATATTCAAAACAAAAGACATATTGCTGACACGACCACTGTAGCAAAACCAATGGAAGATTTCTAGATTTCTGATGCTAGCTTTTGAATTAAGTTTAAAACAATAGAGCAAAGTTGCTTTCAACCCAAAGAGAGAGAAATAGAAATATCTTGATTTTCAGAATGCCTGTAAAGGCATGTTATGCATGAATGCATTTGAGTGTTTAAACATTAAAGTAGGTAAAGGCAAATACTTAAGGTTTGCCTTGAGTCTGTTCTCTGACCAAAACCTTTCACTCTATTCAAATGGGATTTTTGCCTTCATATGACCTGCAGTATCAGGCCTATAATTCACTTTCAATAAACTCTTCCATTTGCAAAGCCAAAAGGAAGCTGGAATGTAGCTTTAGTTTCACATACAAAACTATACAATTTGTGTTAGAATACAGATCTGAGGATTGCTTTTTAAAAAAATATTTATATAAAGGGAATTAACAGTGCAAGTGTGAAAATCTTACCTTGTCTTTCTTCAAATGTATTTAAAGAAAAGCTCTCCAGTTTTATAGAGAATAAAATAGAAAGGGATAAATATTTCATGATGGGAAGCAGATCCCACAGCATTCCATGCAGATCTCCAAGCAATCTGCAGATTCACAACAGGCATCCATTATGCCACAGTCCATATCACATGGGCAGTTACAGTCATCCCCCATCTCATCCCCGCAGCAACAGCAGCAGGCTTCCGACGTGCAGATGCCACAGGATGCTTGTCCCAGAACAATGTTACAGAGGGTGAGAAATTCACAGAACAAGCAAGCCAGGATACAGTGAACACAGCAATCTTCATAATAGTTCAGAAGCATGTCAGGAACAAACAAAACAATAAAAAAAAAAATAGGGAAAGAAGAAAAGAGAAAATCATTAATATGTTATTCTAAATCCAGATATATCACAATGTCAAATAAGTAGCTGAATGAAAATGGTTCAGAGTAGGCATATATCTACCATAAAAAAAAAAAAAAAAACCACTTCTTATCTACATGGTCACTTCTGCAGTTCATCTCCAACTCCAACAAGTTTCCTGCCACCACTTCACTTCATACAAATCCCAAGTACTAAACTGCTCAGAGCTGCTTAGAAAAATCTCATTAGTCATTTATTAAGTAAGTATCCATATCTATCATCTTCAGTTATACATTCCTACACAAACTGACAAAAAATAATTTTGAAAACAACTAATGAGGGAAACTAAGTAAAATAATTTGCAGCCCTTCCCAGTTCATCTTGCCTTTCTGGAACTAGTTTGTTTGCTCGATACATGTGAAGAAAAATAAAGGCAATGTTGCCTAAACATTGTTGCTTTCTTTAGTTTTTGCACACATTAAAACAAGCTTAACTGCGTGTTAGATGCATTTCTTACTTTCAACAATATAGAAAATATTCAGTCAATATACATATTTTTCTCTTGCTTTAATACACAACTGCTAAATAATTGCCATTCTTTTAATGTACTACTTCAATCTTCAAGAGTTCTTAACTATACCTGAACATCAATATCCAGCTTTTAGAAGTATTACTAAATCATATAGATAATTAAGGTGTCCCACAAACTATCTACAAAAAATACAGCACCCAAAGAACATATGGAATAACTTCAAACATAACATACATCCATGAGAAAAGATAGGAAAACAAGGATTTGAACTAAACATGTGCCAGTGAGAAGGAAACTGCAGGATTGAGGGAGATACTCTATTTACATAATGTGTATAAATTCATATGTATAAACATATTTAATTTGTAAGAGGCAGTGAATAATCATTCAGAAACAAAACAAAAACTTAAAAATACAAGATCTGTTCAGGATGGAGAAATAAATTTCTTTCCTAGCCTCAGCTTTCGTTTTTTTTACTGCCTGCAAACTTTGAACTCTTTAGCCACAGACAGGTGAAGATTGGAAAAATGTTCTGGGAAAACATCCTGCACAACCTCACTCTATCTCTTGTCCCTACAGTCGAGTCCTACAAGTCCCTGCAAGTATCCTCTATGAGAGTCTGTTAGGAACAACAGGATATTGAGCTATGTGGATGGCTAGTCTGAGCATCTACAGACAATCTGTTCTGGAGAGGTTAAGTTCTTACAGTTCACAGGCTGAAGACTGCTGTCATAGGGGAAAATTTGCAATTACTTGCAACAGTAATACTATTATCAGGCCTTCTAACCAAATTTCTAAATGTAAAAATTGTGCAGTAGCCATGACAGGCATGTTGATTGATTCCAAATGCCACTAACATTGCAGAAACTCTGACTGCATGTTACTGCAGCTATGACTTACACAAGCAAGCATGAATACTTCCAGCAATGCAGCAACAGAGGCTCAAACCAGCAAAATCTGTCCCAAGAAGCAAAGGAACTACTTGAACCCTTAGCCCACTCCCAGTTACTATACTACTTAGATTGGACATTTCTGTACTGCAATGTGGCCACAGTCATAATGCACTACTGAACCCTTATGCCCAAAAGGAAAGAAATGGAAATTTCAGAAAAAGCAAGAAGAGGGAAAAAACCCCAAAACTCTAACCTTAAAATCTCCCCACTACTGTGCAGGAAGCAAAACTGAGAGGAAACCACAGGTACATTTAACATGCTTTAAAGAAAATTGTTTCTTGTATTAAAAAGCTTCTATTCCCAAAGACATAATGTCACTAAATAAATGACCTTCATAGAAAACACAGAAGATATGTGAAAAAAGGTGGAGTATCAGTTCACTGAAGAGGACCAAAGCCAGACTGATAGCGATTAATTAGCTGGTTGTCATGGAGATGGTGTTAAATATACTCAGGTAAAATCTCCTTTCAGATTTTCTTTTAATATGAAGGAAAAAGATAAAGAAGCCAAGAGTTCTATCAAAGAAACCTTCATATTTGAGGAACTAAGGATTTAGTATATCACGTCTTTAAAATACAGCTTGAAGAAGCTAATACAGCAACAAATCTTGTTCTAAAAATTTTTTTTTTAGTACACCATAATTAAACTTTATGTGTATACATATTGTAAATAAGATGTTGAAAAAAATCTTGCCTGCTTCAAGCAGGGATATGTAAAATTGCAGGGAGAGGAATACACATTCACAGACATTTTAATATGTTTCTTTTGATGAGCAAGGAATAGAGTTCATAGGTTATAAAACAGAGACTGTACTCAGAAAGTATTTTCTGGACCCACAAAAGAACTTTTACCTCCTAATCTACAAAACCCATCAAATCAAGACTTATAAGAAGAGGCCACGTTGATTGCAATGAACGTATTTCAAAGGTAAAAGGTATGAAAAATGGTCCAAGACACAGTAAAAAATTTTGGCCGGTGGTATTATTACAGAAACTCCACAGAGGGTCTTTTTTTTCATCTCTTCTTCAATGACTGAAACACTAAAAGGATTTATTTACCTCCTCTTTATTTTTATTTCCTTCTCCCCAGATGGCAAACCTAATATTAGATTCAAAAAATCTTTTATATAACAATTTTACTTAACCTCCACAAACAACTGAGAGAAAGTAGAGATACCCTTTAGTGTTCTCTTCATTCTTGCAATGACTCATTTGTACAATGAACATAAACTTTGATCCACATTTCAAGGACAAACCTGAAATAATCATGCTTTTATGTTCTTCATGTTATTGACTTTTAATAGCTATCCAGGTAGCAATTATTTAACACATGACAAAGCATGCTGTTACCTAGTCCTACCTAACTTGGTGAATTCAGAATCATGACTCTAAAGGGCTGTTATACAGTTGGATAAAATGGGTGGAAGAATAATTTCTTCCATATATGACCTTTATTTCTTGGCTTCTGATCTACAGATGCAATTATAGAAAAAAAGATATAGTTACACTGTATTTTTGTAGTAATAACAAATGACCATGCCACACAAAACTCATTCTTCTCTAGTATCTACATTCCTACAGCAACCTGTCAGCTCCACAGAAGCCCTCATACAGCTAAAACCGACTGCTGTTATGATCAGTGGAATACAGCCATGAAGGTGCTATACAAAGTTCACTCCAAAAGAGATGACCACAGGTTTTTCATTACCATGTTGGAGACCACTACAATATATTTCATTGCTTGCACAAGACACTCCAGTAATTTTTTCCTGCTTGTAAGACCAAGGAGACTGTTTAAAATTATATATTATTCTAAACTTCAAAACTTATTAAGAATTAAGAATAAGACTAGATTAACATTAATTAGATGTTAAGATTAACATTAAGAATAAAGATTATACTTAACTTCCACTCTTTAAGCTTACTCCATCAAAATATGGTTATTTTTTTTCAGGTGACTGAGGAGTGGATCACTTTAATCCAACTAGAAATAAACATATTTTATGTATTTGTAAACTTGGTGATTTTAATGTCTGACAATGTGTTTTCTGGAAACTTTGAGTATATTCTAGTCTTTTCTAATAAGGAAATGATACAGCAATACCAGTTATGACAGTGGTGCCAGCTTGAAATCATCTATTTCTTTAAGCTCTTTTTTGTTTGTTTGAGAATTAGAGGGTCTCATTCTTCTTTTCCCATTAGTTATAGTAACACAATCAAGAGGGCACATCTTTATTATGGACAGAACTCCATTAGTCTTGACATTCATGATGCACTACTGTTGTAGTAAGTTAACTCTGAAGTTTCTGAGGTTTAAGTTTCCATTAAACCAATTTCCTTCTCTGTGGAAGTATTTAAGTTTCATCACATCACACAGGCAAATCATTAACAAAGATAAACTTTTTCTTAGGACTTGCACACTACACCCACACCAGTCTCCATTGTTTTTCCATTCTTATATTACCATTGTTTTTCAATTCTTATATTACACTTTTCTTCAATTGAGAAATGCTGCACTAGAGGTTATCACTACAAAAAAGTGAGGATGTAGGGTGTGAACACTGTCTAGAGGCATACTTTAAAAAAAAATAACTCCAAACCTCTATATCTATCACAGTTCTTTTACCAAATGCTTCTGATTTCATCCAAACACTCTATCACATTTGTTGATCCAAGCTCTCATAAGTTATGCTAATTACAACAGTCTTGATCTGTAGGCAGTGCTAGTACATTTTATTAGACCAGCTTATGTTTGGGGAAAAAGGTGAGCTTTCAGACACTCAAGCTTATCCTCAATTATTCTTTCATTTTGTCTGGGATGAAAATTAGACCTGAAGTTAAAAGGGTCATCCCATCTGACATTTTTTAAAACCAACGTAAGTGAAGGTGTTTCCTTAATCCTTTGGCACATCCCCAAAAGGCACAGATTTGTTGGGAACTTCATTAAAACTGTTAAACAATGCCAAGACAAATAGAACCCAACCAACATGTTCAAGTTTTTGCTGCTTTATATCATACACACATCCCCAACCATGTGCTGATTTAACCAAAAAGTGGATACAGTACATGTAGCATCTACATTAACTGGGTTTTAAGTGTTACCACAAACAAGATCCAGACAAGAAATAGGCCTAAGATCCCTTCAAACTGTTTAGACACTGTTATAAAAGCCCAGAAGACTCCATTTCTAACTTACCCCAGTTATAACAGCTAGACTCATTTAAGGAAAAGAAACAATATCAAAATAAAACTATTTTAATGTTTGTCCATGTCCTTAAACATTGGCATGTGCACACCACTTTTTATTTCTAAAACTTCTGCATATAGATATTACCATGGTATGCAATTTCCTTCAAATACTGAAATATACAGTAAATTCTTTTATTTCAATTTCTCTTCAATTTCAATCTCCTCTTCATTTTTAGAAAAAGGTGCAGATCTACTTAAAAAACATACTGAAGAAAACTATCAACCATCAAAACTGTACAGGAAATGGAGAAGGTGAACTAAAAAATGCACAGAGAAATGCATGTGCAGGCTGCTATGTGCTGCTTTTGTGATGTTTGACACTAACCTGTCACAAACTGACTCAAAAGCTTTCATACCAAGCAGGCAGGTCACATATGATAAAAGTTTTTCATGTCTACAGTGATAAATAAGCTCACTTACAGGACGGTGACCCTGGTCAGCTTCTTACTAACTATATTCACCAAGTTCAGACCACTCAAAACAAATCTCCAGGCACTCTGCTTTCTCACAGGGAGAATCAAAAAGGGCAAACCCACAATCAAAGTGACAGCTGAGGTCTTCAGCAGGGGTTTACTGCAGAGGGCCCCTGCAGAGCCCTGAACAGAAGCCCCAGCAGGAGCTACAGGCGTTCCACAGTCCGGCAGCGCGGGCTGGCAGCGGCTGCGATGAGCACACGGCTGGAGCTGCACAGCACCAGCCAGAAACCAGCCCGGCACAAGGCTCCCAAAGGGCTGCAGAGGCACACAGCAAAATTCCCGAGCAGCGGCACACGCTCCTGGAATGGGGATCCTGCACAGGGCTCACGGGCAGCCTCTGCGACCCACCGTCCATCTTTAGAGAAAAATCACTGCACCCAGGGAAATGTTCACAGGAAAATTAGAAAAGGCTGAAAGAACAAACTGACATGTTGTACGGAGTATGGTTACTTCGAGATGAAAGACTGACATTTATTAAGACAGTGGAAAACATAGTTACAAAGCCTAGTATATGTTACTAAAAGTTACTATATGATATTTCACCATTTAAAATAAAAAACTATTACCGCTATTGAGCAAGAAATTTAATATGTTACCTGAACAGGCAAATCACACTGAACACATTGAAACTTTCATCAAAGCTTAGAATATAAGCCCTCGATACAAATTGAGAAGTAAAATGAGCCATTTCAAACATACAGGTATACTAAGAAATCTGCTAATTTCCAATACCTAAGACTTACCTGTAATATGAAACCTTCATTGCCACTGCTCACCACTGCAATGACTGAGACAAGTTAGGTTTAGCTAGACTATGCCCTTAGGTGCTAGCTAGACTATGTCCTTGTAAAATAGATGTTGTTGAAAGACCCTTTTTCGGTTACAGGCCCTGTTTTCCATTCAGTCCTGGTAAAAAACAGGTCAATTACCTTTCAAGAGTTCTGTGCAAAAAAAACTGATGCAAACCATACTTAAAACACATCACTCCAAAATGCATTCTTATAAAACACACATTTGACCACATGATAATGTTATTTGCCCACTGCCTGACTGACAACTGTGTTCTGATACAAGCTTGTTTAACAAAAACCCCTGCTTAGCACTTCATGCTCAGATACAAATCCACTTTGAACCAATTTCTTAAACATAACAAATAACATTTTGGCTAAAGTAGAGAGATTGCAGGATACTGACAAGTAGCTGCCTAAATACTACTTAATGCTACAGGATGGATTTCAGAAGTATATGTATGTTTAAAAAAAAAGTCAGGTTGAGAGTTGGCCAACAGATATTTCTGCAACGTTAGACTATTGATGCATGCTTTTACTGAATTTCAGTAAATAATACCAATCAAAAGACTGAACAGTATATAAAAGAAAACTTAGTGCTGCTCTGGCATCCCTCAAAAGGAAAAAAAACCCAACACAATCTCCTACTGCAAATCATGCACACTAGAGGAAAGTTTCCTGGAAAACATTCTTCCTATATAAAGTCATAGAAACCAAATAGAAGTCTGCTAGCATGCTAAGAGAACTACTCATTACTTTCCATGTATATGCACCTACTGGTTCTTAAGACCCTGGCTTAACACAAAAGCTATTTGTTGGACCTGCTTCATCTTCAGTTAAGTCATCAGTATCACTTGGGATATTACAATAAATTAATGTGGTCAGCAGCATGAGTTAGTGTCCACCAACCCCATGCTCTGATTCCAAATCTAGAACAGATGAAGTTGCACAGGGGGAAGGGGAGAGGGTTTTCTCCTTCAAATGTACCCTGAAATGTTGAATTTTAAACACTAGATTAAAAAAAAACACCCACACTTTCTTTCAGTGAAATAGTTCATCGCATCTCTAAGCTCAGCATCACAAGAAGCACAGTCTAGAAAGCTGAGGAAGGTTGCTTCAGGCTTTGCTTCTGGGAAAGCATGAATGGTAACTTCAGTGTGGTGCCAAGTCTGCACTGGCTGTCCTTCCCCAGAGTCGCACCCCCATGCTGCAGGCTTTCCTTATCTAGCTCACTTCTGCATCTAGCCTTATTACACTTCCTAAGGACCTCTCCTGAAAGACATCTATTGCAAGGAAGATGCCTTCTAGTGCCTTTCTGATTTAGACAGCCTGGGAAGGAAAGAATAGAGTAGATCTCACTGCCCAGACAGGAGGCAGGCTCATGATCTGTTCAGCATAGTTTAACAATCTTCTGTTTTCAAATTGATAGAGCAATTGTGTATGCTCAAAGTCTTTTGAGTAAAGTACCACATTAAACTCACATTATTGAGTCACTGGAGTTGTGGGAATTTCCCTGCCAAACACGGTAACTTCTGAGGTCAGAAGAACTTGACCAGAAGTGAGAGCTTCATGCCAAAAACAAATTAAAACCTGTATTCCCTTTCTCCATCATTAACTTTTCATAAATGATTGCTTTGATTCAAAAAATGTATAACGTCAAGCTTCATAAGGACTTGGTGGGAAAACATGGTTTGGTTTCTAGAAAATAATAAGCACCTACCTTGGCCCCCCACTCCCTTAATTAGATTGCTCTTCCATGCTTCCCCTGCCCAACTTCTTTCCTTTCCTCCCCCAACTCTGCATGTCATTATTACTTCCCTTCCACCACTCTGCTACACATGTGTATGTATTCAGTCACTCATCTGTCTTCATTTCCTGACATCTAGATCAACAGTTCTGCTGCCTCATTGCTGTCTCCTTTAGACCTCCTCTCTTCTTTAAGTTTCTCTGGACAAGTCTGCATCTGGATCTGCATCAGGGCTCTGGATGCTCTGCATCTGAACACAGCAGCTAGGCTGCCTTCCTTTTCACTCATTTACAATTGCTTTTTCATGTTTCCAAGGTGTTTTTCTCCACTGCTCATAACAAACTGGTGCAAAACAGTTACAATTCTCTGTGCTAGTGGCCTACCAACCAGAATTTTGGAAGTACTGTGACACCTCTGGCATCAATAATTCAAAATATTATTGAAATTTCTTTGAGCTAATTTTTTTTTTTTTTTATTCCCAATATCACTGAAATGTATCCAGTCCCTTTGAAAAATCTTTAGAACTGAAACAGTGTTTAAAAACTGCTTTTTAGGAGTGACACTCCAACTATTTCATAATTCCTTTGGTTTTTTGTAGTGTAAGTTATGGAGCTGAGTAAGATTTCTTCAGGGACAATATGGATTAATAATAGATGTGGAGGAAAAGCAGAACTGGTGACTGCACTCACAACCTCCTAAGTCTCACTGGATGCGAAAGTGTTTCTAACCAGCATATTCTGGAATGCTGACATGGCCACATACACTACAGACTTATTTTAAAAAGTAGTTTTTAAAGTTTTTATACTGCTGCTACCAAAATATCTGTTACATTTTAAGCATTTCCTACACAAATTCAGCTCCAAAAGCTCACAAGACATGATCCACAGCACAAGTGGAGTTCTCAGTAGGAACAAATATTAAAAGGGTTCTTAACTGTGGTGGGTGAATTTTTGAGGGGTGTCAGACTGGGAGGTTTCATAGCTTGTGCTAGGACTGCCTAGTACTTTGGACATCAACAGGAGCAGCACCAACCTTCACAGGCAGATGTGCTAGCCAGGGTAAAGTAATATTGAACTTCATTTAGCTTTCTAGTAATCTGCAGTACGAAGCAGCATGCTACATTTCAAATAAGCATGAACCCGAATATGTTCCTGTGCAGGATGGGGGTGGTGGGGGCAAGCCCATCATGTTTCTTGATTCTATCCTGCTTCAAGCCCTTCCAGGCTTTCTGTTCTGTCAACAGATACAATATTCTAGAGCAAAGTACCAGATCTGGAGAAACTTTGCATTACAACCAAGTGTGGTGCTCCAGAAATATTAATATTTGTCTTTTAAGAAGAATCAAGAAGAATGCAGCTTTTGGGAAGGACAAAAATGAAAAATATTTTCTCTTTCCTATAGTTTAAACTCAGCTTGACAGACAGAATTTTTGCTTCTCTTCCTTATGAGGACATAATCTATTCCTTTTCTCTGGCCACTTTCCTTCACTTAATTCTGTTAGTCTCCTGACTGACAACAGATCAAAACACTAAAGGAGGAAGACAAGGCAAATGAAGTAAAAATACAGGGTGTGTATTTTCAGGTTTAAAAAACCAAACAAGGCTAGCAATTAAGAGTATAAAATCCAAGGTACTACATAAGGAATAGAAAAATTAAAGCGAATTGAAATATCTGAAAGTGTACAAGTTTACCTTACTTCTTTCTACTAGAACTTTCTGGATGCTATAGTAAACTAAGCAGGTGAGTTAATCCAGGTGATTTCTTACTCACAGTAAAAAGTAAATATAGTTTGTCTCTTTCTCCGTAAGATCATTTAACAAACAGCCTAGAAATTCTATTATTATACAATACATATATGTGCCTGAATACAAATATACACCTTCAAGTAAATTCAAACCCAGCAACTCTTCAGCAGTAACCGGTGGCTTGTGAGGTTAACACGGTACAAGTTAAAGCAAGGCCAAGTAGTTCAACAATGCCACAAATAATTTTCAATAGCTTTGTATCTTTTCCATCTTCCTCGAAGCTCTGTCAATAGCCTTTACAGAAATTCATCGAATCAGAAGAGGCAACTACTCAGAAAAAAATGCCTTTTTGCCCAAAAATTATACAAAGAAGCTGCAGAAGTTAGGTTCAAATTAAATTGTCTACACCATTTTGAAAGAATGTCTATGCAATCCTCAGTCACTGAACTTGATAATATACTCTTTTGGCTTAGTATAATTAAATTTATTTGTCAAGCATATCTATATCTACATCTATATATGCACATATATATGCATATATTCCTGATTTAAACGCAATTACAGTCCTTTAAACAAGAAACTGGGCTAATTATATCAGGTTTTTGTAATGCAGTCTTCCAGAAGTAGTCATAAGGGGTTAACATGACCTGTATTAATAACACAATTATTTTTAAGCTATCAATAAATAATTTTTCCTTTAAACAGTGTTAATTTAATTTAGATATTTAATTTAATGTTAATTTAGATATTTCAATTGACTGTTGTCAGACATTCTGATTGTACATCTTCTAAAAAACTGGGATGATAGAATAAATGAAGTATATATTGATACTTCCTGAGAGGCAACAGCTTGATAAGAACACTACTTATAGTTTATAGTTCTGTCATGTAGCCCCATAGGGTACCTTACTGAGAAGCTGAAGAAGCTGTCAGAAAGCTTGTACATGTGTGCATGCAGATGTGTTTACACAAATATAAAACATGCCTGTCAGAGAACTGTAAAGTAAAATAAATTTCAAAACCAGAAAATCACTTTTAAAAACAAATATTCCCTTATGGGTATATTCCAATACACCAGACATACTTTAATCATTGCATGATAAAACCTGTGCTTTGCTCAGACTGAGTAACAGAAAAGTTAGAGCTGCAGACATTTGCAGACTGGGACAAGCTACTCAGAGCATATATCCAAGTTCTTACATTCAAAAGGAGAACATTAAAATGCCAGATGTACAGTGTTGTCTTTATTTAACCTTAACTTTCAGGTGACTTGTGAAATTGCCTGTGAAAATAAGGACTATCCTGTATTTCTGTGCTTTGAAAGAATGCAAGTTATACATTGTGACAACACAATTTAATTATCTATATTCTAATCAGATATGCCTTTAAGGATAACGAAATTTCTACTGCATATAAAAATAAATATTGTATGATGGCAGTTTCAGGCAACTAACACAATTGTGTTGGATATTAAAATTAGACATTAGAATTTAAAGTTAAATCTGAAGATATTAATAATTTTCTCCTCAATCACTCAGTAATTTGACATAATTATATTCAGTTATTAAACAGAAAAAAACCGCAATAACTGTTTTTATTATGGGATAATTTTAGAAGAAAAAAGGAAACATTTGCCATAATTAATTGTACAGGGGAATGAACAGGACAGGCACTGCCTCTGAAAAAACAGTTTGGTTTTCTTATTTCGGAGATTGAATTTTTTACAATTCAGAGGCCTGCACTTTGTTTCAGTCACATAAACAGATCTAGGATTCTTAAGATACAGTATTTTCAAAGTGCACTAACGATAACCATATAAAGCTATTTCACGGAACATAAAAGGGAACACAGGAAGTATGAAGTTGTGGTTTTGGAAAGAAATGTTGGAGGACTAAAAGTGCAACAAAAAAGTAACAGTAGGTTCTTGAAGATAAACAAGAAAATAAACAATAGCTAGGGGGACCAGCCCATGGAAGGCTCTGACTGAAGCTGTTGTTGATATTACTACACAGATCCACTAAGTTTGACTAAAGTAGTTGAAGCCAAAAGGAGTCACTCCACTGATATCAGCTGCCTTTATTCAGGCTGCTACATGCAATCCTTCTGATTCCTCATCCTCTCATCTAGGCTGAGAATCCTCCCCATTTCACTGAACACTACCATCTCCCCTTCTCCCATTTCTCTATGAATCTGTGTCTGTTCCCTCCCTCTAGAGGTGTTTTCTTTTAACCAGTGACATCTATGCCTGCCTCAAACCAATAAAATTTCTAGCGTCTCTACACTCTTGTTAAGGGCAGTAGCAAAGTCCATTGAGTATATGAATGCTAATGGGAAGGCAGTGGATTGAGAAGCTCAGGAACTCTAGAACCATAAGTGTATATGCAAGCAGTGAGAGACACACCTAAAACAAAAGAGAAATCATTTACTTTTGCTTATTTAAGCTATGCAGGAGTATGAAGCTTTTTTGTGCACATTATCTACATCCCAAACATAAGGCACAGTGAAGCACAGGTCACTGTTTTATTATCTAGTGTTTAGGTCTCACAGCTAGTCAGGATATCAGCTAACAGAACATTTCAAAAGCAAAGTCTACCCTCACAGAGCCTGCCATTACTGGATTTAAATATTTACTATGCTTCGAACTAGTAGTACTTTAATGGGTTTTTTTCTGGTGTATGTGTGACAATGTTGACAGGAGTTTCTATCAGTTCAGGATAGTAAGTACAGAGACTAAGACATTATCAGATCATGTTTACCAAACGTTTGGAAGCAAGAACTCTCCCAAACCTTTCCTTTTCTTCAAATACTTAATATTTTCCTTTGGGAAAGAAGCATGTCTTTTATCTTAATAAGTTCTGTTTGCTTCTGCAGCATGAGTCACACTCTTCAATTATTTTCAGTTGATTGTATAATTTTTACTGAGGTTTGGTTGGTCTTTATTCAAGTTTGGTTTGTTTAGTAAGAATATCAGCTTACCTTCTGGTGAAGTACCTGGCTTTTCAGAAAACACAGAGCTTATTTTACTCTTCTTGCTGCTGTTGCTGTTGACAGACAAGGTGGACTGAATTTTTCTGTGCATTTTTTCTGAAACAGGAGACGAAAGCTTTCTGTTGTCTGCAGGCATATGCTTGACCCCATTGTGAATTCCACTTCCATTACTCAGGCCCACATGCCCATTTTGGATTTTGCCACTTTCTTCCTCACTCCTTTCCAGTGCTGAAGCATTTGGCTGAGGCAAACGTTGAGGTTGTGCTTAAAGTACAAGAAAGAAAGGATAAATTGAAATTGTGAATTGATAACTGAACACTTTAGGCTAGACTGGGAATGCAACTTTCCTTGCTCTTATTGATCTAAAGGCAGACTGATGAGTTAACATTCCCACATCAAGACAATAAAGCAAAAAATATCTCTAGATTAAAAATAATTATTAGCTATTCAAAAAGTACATCGTGTCTGCTGAAACCTAGATTGTCCATTTGACAATGCAAGGAAAGGCTTGCAAAGGTCTATGAACTACACAGAGAGAATAATGCCAACAATTTGAAGAAAGGGAAAAAGTCAAGATTGGGAAGGAATATAGCAAAACTGAGATAAACCTGTATTGATGTAATCAAATTAATAATGTGTGAAATACACCCAAATGTGAGAAAAAGTGTAGGAATAAACACACAGACCACAGTAATGGGCTAAGATGCAGGCTGGCCAACTTGCTAGCCTTCAGAAAATAACTTGAGTGACGTGGTAGGGGTCCCCTGACACTCAGCCACCCAGTATATTATAGAAGAACAGCAATATCAAGGTAACTAGCAAGATTGAGCTTAAATTCATAGAGCTTGTGGATTACTGAGAAGTACAAAACCAATCAAGATCCAGTTCTGCGAAGAGGTAACCAGAAGGAACCACAGCTGTGGTTCCACAAGCACCACAGAGCTGTGGCAAGCCAGAGTCCCCCCCACTTCTGCATTTTTCAATTCAGAATCACAATTTTAGATATGGCTATAGTGGGCCAGTTAGGGATTTAATGAAAACATTAAAATGGTCAAAGGAATAAAAAGAAAAACCCTGTCAAGGCAAGAATATGCAGTGACCTGGCGAAGTCTCCAAGAGTACATGCTATAAGCTCATCCTAATGAGTAAGTATGAAACTAGGACATTTTGTGTTGAGCTAATGTATCATCAAGGAGAATATTTGTAATAACATGGAAAAGGGATTTCCTATGTATTCTTTAGTCTGTAACTAAAGAAAATATGCATAACTTTTTTACGTAATGCTTTGTAATTAAAAAAAAAGTGATTTCAATGTAACAAATTCTTATTTAGAAAAAAAAATCAGATTTCATGGGGGAAAACTAATTAAACTGTAAACACAGTAACACAACAAGATTTCACAATTGAAAAGCATCAGCCTGATAATCTCTCCTAATCAAAACACCACTGCATCATGCTTGGAAATAAAGTTTCAAGACAGTCCAATCTTCACCTATTTAAAAATGTTATGCTAAAGAAGTAGTCCAGATTCTGTTAGATACCCAATGGACGAGGAATTAGTACCAGAAGTAAGGAAAAACAATGCTGCAGTTCATTCTCTTTTCAGATGATTCATATCCATTTTCTGATGATTTCACAGTATCAAGGTAAAAATACATAGAGATAATTACAGGTAGCTTGTTCTAAAAGAAACTACTCCACTGATCACTTCAGGTACAAGTTAAGAAATTTTCCAACAAACGCTACTGGGACAAACAGATCAACATGGTCTCTAAAAAGGATTCAGTTCTAAATTTGCATACAAACCCCCAGTGCTTTCCTTTTATCCAGAACACTAACACCATTCTCAGATTGCTTTCTCCACAATCATAAACTTTTCCAGATTAAACTTCATGCAAATCTTAAACTTTATGTTCTTATGTCACGCTCACAGGTGACAAAGAATTCTTTTTCATAATAGTTTAAATATGAACTGCTTCATGCCTTTCTTGCCACTTGATATTTTAGTCACTGCCACTAACGTTTTCAGAAGATAGCCTTGACTGCCCACATTTATCTAGGTCAGAGTAACCCTACTTGAACCTACTTGATCAAAGTGATTATTTTCTGTTGCAGGAAAGAAAAAGAGGGCTGGGGCAAACATTCATGTTTTAGACTCCCCGAAGACAATACAGGGAATACAAAGATCAAAGATCATTCCCTTCCATAACTGCTCAGAAACCTCCAAGCCAACAAAACAGAAGCACATTATCTGAGACCTGAAGAAGTAACTGTTACCCAAAGGTTTTTTCATTGACAACTCTGAAACTGCTTCAATTTTACATTAGTGTTTGTAAAATCTATGAACAGAAGCATAAGCAAGGCACTTTCTTCACTTTGGAATTCAATTTGTGCTATTGATGCCTTGAGAGGCTACCTAGAACAGAGGCTAGACAGTGTTAAAAGAATAAAGTAGGTGTTTATTAAAAGGCCTTCAAAGGATACACCTTGGGCAGTACAAGAGCCTGGCTGAGGATACACCCAAGATGGACCCTGGGTCACACCTTTTCACACTTTTATAAGTTTTGGTCCATTTACATACTGGGGTTAATTGTCCAATTACAGCTTCAGGCTATGAAGTCCCATCCTCCCAGATTGCTCTCCTCAATTTCCTGTTGTTTATACTTTTTGGGCCTGAAGCTGCAATGGTGTCCCAGGCTGGAAAAGGTTTTGTCTAACTAAACTGTGAGGAGAACTTGCTAACACTTTATATGAGGTTCAGAGTTATACACCCATGCAGTACAGAATCTGGAAAATATCAAAGCTAAAACTTCAGGCATCACTATATATTTGGTCAACATTTCCAAACTCTCATAAAGGTCCCAAACCAAATTTTTAGGGAATTTTCCCCTATTTGAATAAATATTATTAAAAGTATACTACCAGGAACCCTTTGTGTAGATTCTCCTTCCATGTATGTGCAAAATAGTCAAAAATCTTTGCCAATATCAGAAATGAAAATTTACTCTCTAAAATTCAGTGTTTATGTCTACAGCACCCCATGTTTTATCTTCATTATCCCCCTTAAATGCAAATTTTGTAATTAAAGAACAGTGTTTTTCACATTTCATGTAATGTTTCCTCACCCTTCATTGCCTATGATTCCCTGCTGTGGAGTAGTGCAGTTGTACCAATGAACTAGAATTGCTGGGGAGCAGTTAACCCTTCCTCAATAAACAAAAGCAATAGACTTTTCTAAAAATTCTCTGTGTCTGAATGTCAGTTTATAAAACTGACATCTATGACCTTTTTCTAAGCCAGTTAAATTGGTGGTGGCAGCTTACAAATTGTTTGTATATTTTTGGGGCTTTGCTACAATACAGTAACTTGACAAAATATCCAAAATTCATTCTTTAAAATCAGTCGTGTTTCTGTCAATTTGTGAATAAATGGAAAGTCTTGGAAATCTGAACAGTTATAGTTTTTTGCTTTTATTATTATTTTTTAATGGTTTAGGGACTTTTCTATGGTGTTTTGTTTTGTTTTGTTTTTTTTTAATTTTAATTTTTTATTAAGTAATCCTGTTCCCAAAGTACTCTTACTTGTGTCTTTTAGCATTAACATACAACTTTTTAGCTGACTGGCTTTACAGTATTCACATGTGATATGCAGGTCAAATCAAAATGGAATAAAACCCCAAATGGATTAGTTATCTCAATTTAAATTTATTTTAACTTTATTGATAATTTTGCACTAGGGAGACTTGAATCTTATGGTTAAAACACACTTGAAACCAATTAGGAACCATATGACCGCATTCTAGCAAAAAGAACAAAAGCAATTGACAGTTCCGAGATTAAACCACAACCACTTAGTTTAAAGCAGAAATATTTTTACCTTATTTTTTAAAGTTTGTGTATATCTTAAAAAAAAAAAAAAGAAAAAAAAAAAAGGTGTAATATGGAGAACGACACAATGCTTCTTAAAACACAGTGATACCCAGGGACTCTCACTCTCTCTTTAATGATCCACTGCTCTCATTCAGCTGTCTTTCTTTTTTCAAATCTTTACATATGTGACAGCTCTCAAAAGTAGACCATAGACCATCTGGCATTTTCCGAGGTGTAACTTGTGCAAATTCAGCTCTACTGGGAACACAATGCTATCTTCTGCCTGCGTTATAAAAGATACAATAGAATGTAGAACTTATGAGTTGTTTTGAATTATTCATTTTTTGCCTGTATATTCAAGAAATTTTACAAACTCTGCATTTTGTACTACATAATCACATGCGTTAAAGGTACAAAGAAACTTTTTGACACCTCTTTTCTACAGAAAGATGGCATTTTGTTTGATATGTGAACATTCAGCGCCTGTTATATCATTCTAAACAGGCCGTGTGCTGCTACAAAAGATCCCATTTTACACTCTATGTATGAGCAAAAATGTTATTCTTGATATTCACTAACTAATGCAATACACATCAAAATTTCAAATGTGTGTTGGATGAACATTCAGCATCATCAAATCAGGATGGTACTGGTCACTTACTCTATGTTAAAGATTTAAGAAAAAAATAATTCCTCAGACAACATAGAAAAATTGTCATTTCAAACATCTACAATGAGTAGTTTCAAAGTGTCCTAAGAAATACCATGCTTTTCAGGTTAATATGTTTTTAATCTTTAGCAAAACCAGTAGATTTAAGTCAATATTTTATACAGTGCTAACACTAGTGGATTTTCAATAAGAATGATAAATATTAGATTAATGATTCAATAGACTGAATCTTTTTTGATAGAAAACTAACAGATAATATAGGTAGTAATAACTGCACATGAATCTGCTGCCTTGGAAAAGCAATAAAAAGGCAATATATTGCTATAGCATATAATCTATTAGTGTGTTTCACATTTCCTTGTCATCAGTTTTCTTGCAAAGTGGGCCTTAACACAGTAACTTCTGCTGTTATTTAACTGACTTTGCACAATAATTTAATTGTGAGGTTACTATCTGGTGAATTCAGGTAGTAAACATTTGTTATGGTTTTTGATGTGCATGAAGTAACCATGCACATTCTCCTTCAGACTGTAAAATTAACCCTTAGCACATTTTAAAGGAATATGCACATAGATATGCACCCTGACTGCACACTGATTTGCACCTTGCAAAGTCCCAGCTGTTTTTAAAAGAAAAATTCTGATGCATGCATTTAACAGGAAAATGTATGTCAACAGAGGGAAACTCCCAACCAAAAGAAGACAGTCTAAGCTATCATTAGGGATTTTATACAAAACACAAAAACAAACATACACTGAATGCAGACTCCTCTGAGTCAAAGTGAATCAAAACAAAACATCAGGCAGGAGAAAAGAATTCAGACAGTTAATTAGTACCTTAATCACATCAAAACCAATTCCAAGGCAGCTGATACCGACACCCATGGAGTTTGCTAGTCTGGCCAAGGAAAGTGATGGAAAAAAAACTTTCCAGTTTACAGCCTGAGTTATCTGACTACACACCCAGAGAGGGAAGAACAATTTTCTTCTTTATGTATGACCCAATAGTTTATGATAACAAGTCAGGCCACAGTAACAGTATTTTTGCAGGTGGATGTGGGAAGAATAAAATGCACAACTCCTGGTTGTAAAAACTGTAATGGTGTTTTCAAATATTGAGAAAATATTGTTTCACTTGACAGTATTCTTAACACTTCTCTCTTCCCAAAACAGTTGCAACTCCAATAAGAAGATGAGCTTTTTTGGAAATACCGAGGTCCTGATCAGTTCCACTAACACTGGAAGTCAAGATTTACACATTAATTTGAGCTGGAAGAAGTGTTTGGTCTCGGTGGACACTGCTTCTACTCCCCCTGCATGAATCACATGGAACAGACCATATGTAAGGCAGGTAAAATCAGGCCTCTGGTTTTTATCAGTGCTTCTTCATAACACTGATTTAAGCTTAAGGGGGAAAATAAAGCAGATGACTGTCAAGAGTTGCACAGTTAAACCAGGGGTTGCCTGAATTCTATTCAGAATAAAGTTAAGGTGATTCTAAATTACTTCTGGAGAAAACATAAATTATTTAGATATAAAAGGCAACATTTCCCACTGACAAAAGGAAAAAATCTTAACTTTTCAAAAATATTACATATTGTATGTTATTGGCTCAATTAGCATAAAATTTTACTGAAAGTGGGAGAACTCAAGTATCTCAATCCTTCTCCATCCCCAGTTTCTAACTAAATCCTGACTAGTCTCTAATATGATCTTCAAACTACATCAATAGTTTTCTCTGTCTAGCTATCCAGAATATTAACATTCAGATTACAAGACGTACCTCTGAGTCAACCTGTGAAGTGGCTTTTGTCAGCAATTATTTTTGAATATTTTCTGGGACATAAATAGCATATACTGCAGCTACCATATCACAGAAGGCATACATTAACTAAATAACAAGGTACCATCAAGGCACCATCTATCTTTTAAAATCATTTTTTTACACTGAATTTTTTATACCATGCTGACTTTACAAGGAAAACAAAGTATCAACTAACAGCATCAACCACCTTTTTAGAATTCCTTCTTGTAAGACGTGAGGACATCTTCAAAATGAATACAATATAATATTATGAAACAGGATGTCCTTTGTAATGAAAATACTGTAGTAAAATTGCTGGTACGAGTTTTACAGGACCCACACTGAGAACACTTTGTTAGAATACATCTGAGAGCACATCCAGGGAACACCTGGTATAACAGAAACAAGGCTAGCAGGGGACAAAGGGAAAAGACATTTTATCCTGTCAGCTTTCACTTGGTGAAGGGTGGACAAGAATGGCAAACGTGTGCATGTGTGTCTATGGGTTGAGATGCAACACAAGTGCACAAGGCAGTGCCCACAGTACTCTTATTTCTGTGCAAAGACACCTGCAGTGCCTTCCTTTGGAATCACTGCAGGACTTTACACACTGTTTGAAGGGTTGCAGGAATTGTACAAAGATGTCTTTGACATACCCAGAGAGATGCAGTTACCACAGGGAAGCATGAAAAGGGCTCGTAGCCAGGGTTTACAAAGTTGATAAGCATTCCAACTGACAATATGGGGTGACTTCCTCTATTTACAAATCCTACCTCCTTCCTGATGTGATTTTGCAAAATGAACAAATGCCCAATGATTTTCTTTAATGACTGCAACAGCAAATTTTAAATCTTTGCTAAACTGAGTAAATCCCCTAACATTTTTAGTTACCTATCTTGTAACAATTATCTCAGAATCAAAATACCCTTTGGCTTCTAATTACCATTAGATTGTCAGTAAATTATTCTTCTTTATCAAACACACATCTTGGTGTCATTAGCAATGTTTTTTCTGAGACTGCCAATATTGTCACCTGTGATAAACTTTGCAGATGATCTGGGAGTTTTTGGTAGATCACAATGTAATTAGAAATAAAGAGAATTCACATAATGTACTGATTGTTAAACTACACCTACATAAAGCTGAATATAGTTCTTACTGTAGCATAGTTTGTCACTTCTTGAAAACAAACAACAGGAACTCACCACAAAATACAAGCCAAACACAAACTAGGGCTTTATAGGTAACAGACACCCATACACCTGGGGAATAAATCCCTACATAATGTTGCATTCAAAAGTGGGAAATTTTACCTCAAACTTTCTACTTGCAACATTTCTGTAACCATTTTTCTTCTCAAGCATTCTTCTAGGACAGGAAAAGAATTGTACCATATTTGCTCTTATGTTTTCATAGCATCACAACTATGTACTACAGTGGTAACAGTTGCACAGATGTGGAATGGCAGATTTACTCCTGGTCAGCATTCCAACACTCTTAGGGCATATTTATGGAGTTTAATAGATTCATTAGTTACTACTGGACCTAGTTTGTTGTTTGGTTGTTAGCTATTGCAGCTAGTTTGTGGGTTGGATTTTGGGTTTTTTTAATTTAAGTTTTTTTTCTCTTTTAAGGTGAGATGTTTAGTTATTTTGTCCTGTGTTTTCTACAGAGGTAATTTATTAAG
Organism: Onychostruthus taczanowskii; assembly: GCF_017590055.1. Lineage (NCBI taxonomy): Eukaryota > Metazoa > Chordata > Aves > Passeriformes > Passeridae > Onychostruthus > Onychostruthus taczanowskii. The sequence goes on from NW_024504566.1 coordinate 2,676,502, forward strand.
AGGCATCTTCATCTACTTGGGGGCTTTTTTGTTTGATTGGTTGTTGTTACATCTTCCTTTATAAAGCACAGTGGCTTGTAAAACATTGGATCTCAGAAGTGAATAATCAGTGCATTAAGAATCAGAAAATTAGCTTTTTGCTAATTCTTAAAGTAATAAAATAGATCTATTTCTTTAACACAAATAATCAGCAATTTCCTAAATGTGAAGACAGGCTCTGAAATGATAAAGGGCACTAGGAGTGCAATACAATCCATCTCACTGAGGAACAGAATGCTTTGCTTCTGGAGCTCCAATTTTAAAAGAAAGTTTATCAACCACTAAAGGTAATCCAAGCTATTGGCATGACATTATAGCAGTTATGCTATTTGTATCTGCTACAACATACAGTAATACCACTGCATAAAGACACACTGGAATTTGACACATTAAGTCTCAAATATTTGAAATAGTTTTGATGCCCCCTCACCATTGTGTTATTTGCTCCCAAATAAAGTAAAAAACATCAAAGAGAAGCTACAAACAACAGGATATCACTTGCTGGGTTTTGCCTCATAAACGGCACAGCAGGATGCACCAGACAGGAGAGATAACCTCAATGTCATTAACAGCCTCAACCTGAGCAAGTGCACAAACAGGTCCTCTTGCCTCCAGCACCTCCTGCTCCCTTTCTCAAAACCCCTGCAACCACTGACAAACTAGACACCACAGGAAAAAATGCAGGATGGTGAGGCAACAGCTTCTCAGCCAAGCCCATCCAGCATTCACCTCTGAGTGAGAAGATATTCTGAGGTCAGGTTTATTTTCCACTGACCATATATACCAAGTGTCTACATGTCAAGATTACAGTGGTCAGCTAAACTCAAACAAAAAAAAAAAATGTATATAAACTGGCTGTACTTGTTTTAAAAAAAAAAAACTCGAAAAGAAATGCTTGGAATGAGCAATTCCCTTAATGTTCAGTGCTCCCCTGATTTCTAGTCCTCAACTCATGTAAGTGACAGAAATTCAGATGATTCTAGAAAGTGTTCAGCCTCAAGTATGATTACCTGCTCCCAGTGCACCATCTTTTGTAATCTCTATAATTTTAATACCCAATGTTACAATTAACAAAGCTAATTGCAGAAATCAAAAATAGGAATGAAAACATAGTAACAGCAATAGAGAGTATTATATAAGTAATGGCAGGAAAACACAGAACATGAGTACAAATATAGTAATACATAAATTGATAAGTGAGTTTTTGATTCCATTGCTGCACTTATTTTCTCTCTGCTATTCTTTCTTGCAACTTACAGTTGATGCTAAGTTTGGCATTGGCTGATACAAAGTACCAGAAAACCAAAGAAAGAAAGAAAAAAAGCACAGCTGCAAGAAAAATGTAACAGGGGAAGTAAATGGACAGTAACTCCAAATAACAGGCCAAAACTTGGGTTTTTACATTATTAAAACAATAGTAGCGCAAAAACATCAAAAGCAAAAACAGCCAATAGGAACCATCCAGAAGAAGAGAACACTGGAAGGGAAGGAGACAAAGAGAAATAATACATAGTGAGCTGAACGACTTCACTTCTGTAAGGGCAGAAAAGTGTATGGAAGAAGAAACAAAAAAAATTCACAAGTAAAATCCCAGCAAATCTGAAGCATTTGCTACAGATTTTACAAGTAAGAAAATAATTAAATTATAACTCATTAGTTGATAAGCAGTGAAATATAACAAAGATAAACACTTCATACTTATACAGTGATCAGGTGCTGAAGCAATAGCTCCCCTTCTGCTCGAGGTCAGAGAGGATCCTGGAGCCCAGGCCAAAAATCAGCCACACTCAGCACAATGGAAAATGGAAATTCTGTGTCAGAAAGCAGGGTGAAGACTTGAGGTCCACAACAATAACTCTTCCTAACCCATCTTTTCAGAACTGCAGACTTCATAGTTAATAGAGTGATTGCCAGTAGGAGAAAAAAGATGTGGAAAAATGGTTGAGAGAGCAGCAAATATCCATCTGTTTCCTGATCCTGAAAAAGTGAAGTGTGAGGAGAAGAGAAGCAGCATCTATCTGCACAGACAACACACTGAGAAGATTTAGTCTCATTTATGGATGTTCTTCAGCTGCAAGAATTCCCTTATGGCAAGGAGAGTCCAGCAGATGGATACAGGATACCCCTCATCAATCCACCCGGTTTCTAAGTCCGTGGGCTGGATGAGTGGGGCTTCCCCAGCCCAAAGCACTCCAGGGACCCCAGGTCACCAAAGGATTTTGAACGCACACAAAGTCCAGGCAGAGCTCCTGTCACCAATGCTGCCTCATGGGCTGCTGAATGCCACTAATGCACCAGATTGGTATCAGGATGACCCAGAAATGAGAGCTCTTTTCCCACCTTTGAACTCACTCTTTGGTGTATCTTGAAATGATAAGGCACCGTCTAACCCAAAATATTTTTTGTGCAAGCTGTACATGTAAGATTCTTGAGAATATACTTTGAAAAGTGCTCTTTTTAGAGTCCTTGAAAAACCTACATTGTTTTTTTCCCTAGATTCAAATCCACAAGCAACAATGGACTAAAAGGCTGAATCTCTGTATCAGAGCTCACTGTCTTTTCCCTTCCCCACCCCACCCCACCCCACCCCACCGGCAGTTTAACTTTGACTCAAAAATGGTTCTTTCATATGCTAAGGGAAAAGGCAACAGAGTCTTTCTGAACATAAACCTTTTTCAACTGAGAGATTTGTGTGTTAAATTCAAAACTGAATGCACTCAACATACAATCATTGTCACCAATACTAAGGAAAAAAGGCAAAAAATTTTTACTTAACTGTTTATTTATTACGTTCTACCAAAATGATCTAGCAAGACCTCTTTCTGACTTGGCTGGAAAATCCCCCACATCCTGGCCAAGTTTGTATAATGACCTCAATTACATGAATTCAATACAGTAATAAAAAGAAAAGCTAAATGAGCTTTTGCTAGTTGCTCACAGGTCCATCCCTTAGAGCATAGCAAAAGTCAGACTGTTGGCCGTGCCTGCTGAAGACCAAACTTCCTGTAAAAATGATGCACTTCGTTTCCTGAAAGGAAGCAAAGCATAAGCTGCTCAAACAATACATAGGAAAGCTCTGATATCTGAGCCACACAGTTACAAATCTGTCCTGTTAGAAAAATACAGTGTCACATCAGTGACCAACAGCAACTACCACAAAAATTCAGAGAAACAAATGCATTAACTCAATGGGAAAGCATCACATTAATTGAAAAAATAGATAAATTGTTTTAATGGGATGAAATTACCTGTAAAATATTGTTCTTTCATTCCACAGCTGAGCTAAAATTCTGATTCTCGACTCTGTTAATGAAACAAGATATAATTCCCTACGAAATTGTTGCACCCAAATGATATCAACAGTAAAATACTAGTTTTTATCTCTAACATGCAGATAGTGATTATTCTTATTCTAGCACATTTAAAAGCATTCAGCATTATCTATGGAATTATTTTCATTCTCTATTAAAAATAGTTCTTTCAAATTACAAAATGATGCAATTTGACCCACTGAAGTTTATTTGGTTCATCTTTTGGTTTAAAATATTTTAAACTACCATTTAAATTTGAGTTAGCTCTATGCTTGGCATCAGTGCTTCTTGCAACACCGTTGTTTTGTTTTAAAACTTTTTGTTTTGTCTTATTTAAAGACATACTTCTCTTTATTCACAGAAAAAAAAATCCTTCTGCACTAATCACAATTACTTTTTTTTAATGGAGTGCAGATACAGCAATGAAATCTGTGCTGTGTCAGCATTATCCCCAATACTGAAAAATGTCCATTTATACATTTAAAAAACATTTTATTAGAAGTTTTTACAATAAGGTGAAGGATTTCAAGAAAAGAAACGGCATTTTAAGTGAAAGTATTAGAATTTAGCTACTCTTTTTGTCCTTTTACAGTTTAAGAGCTTTAAAAAGTCACAGCTGAGACAGCAAGCTTCTCTTACCCACAAAGAGCCAACGTACAGCACAGCAACTCCATCAAACACAACCCACCTTCCCTTGCTGCTTACACAAGCCTTCAGTCACACAAAAGCAAAAAAAATCGACAAAATATAAATAATGAGACCTGAACTTCTTGCCCTGTTCCAGCTATCACAGCAGAATTCGTGGTGTGGATGCTGATTTGATAATGAACAAAAGCTTTTGCCAGGTTATTTTCTCTTGTTCAAGGAGGGAGCACAGCACAGCAAATGGGATCTCGCTGTTCTTCTGAAAATGCTAGAGTAGCAGATGTTCTATAATAACACAAACAGTCAAAACCAAATAGTGATCTACTTAAAATTGATCAACTAAACTGTAAGAAAAAGATTCCTCAGACATAACACTATGCTACAAATGGGAATCAGAAAATCAAGTGGACGGAGAAGTATATCAAGTAGCAGTCAAAGGAGTGGAACAAGAGGAGTGGATAAAAAACAGACACCTTTTACTAGAATTCCTCCTTTAAAAAGTGTTCTGAGTTGTTTTTTTCCCTTCCATATTTCCAAAGTTAAACACTTATTTGTTGTAAATACAAAACTCACACTAGTTGCAAGTTTCCAGGATTTGATCCAGCACAGAACAGCTTACAGAAGGGCTGTGCAGAAGGGCAGAAGACTCTCACGAAGCACACAGACCTTACAGCTACTTCAGCTGCCTTAATGCATACTGTCAGTTACTTCATAGCATGATTAGCGTACAGTCCCACTGAATGATCTATTTGCTGCTGGACAAAAATATATACCAATACTGATTTTACATTATAAATATGACAGTGATTTATCACTAAAAAGTCATCACATAGTAAAAAGAATATATATATATATATATATATATATAAGTAGGGAAATACTTCACAAAGTCATAGTTACAAAGTGAGCTGCAAAATACTAAATGAGATGATGTAATTTGATAAACTCACCTATAAGAAAACTACAAGTATACTAACCAAGGTTAGCTCTGTATCCCACCTCACCATCCAAATATTTTTCTGCATCACCTCTGCGAAAAACTGAGGATGATCCCTCAGAAAAGTTCTTCCAGGTGGGTTAATCCCAAATCCTCCCACCAAAACTTATTTTCTTTCATTTTGAAATTCAAGCAAAAAGAGTATTGTACACTGATCTCCTGAATTCCTGAATTGTACGGACCTAAAGGATGTTCTGTCCTGGTATGACACTGCTCTTACAGCCAGTTCTGGTCAGCACAATAATCTTTCATTGCTTTTCTGTCAAAATGTGAATTTTATTTCAACTTGCAACTTATGAAATACAGTCAAAATATGCACCTGTCCTACTGAAGAAAGGAGACCAGGAAAGGTAGATGCCTTCTAACTGGCTAAGAGGTTTTCTTTTTGAAGATGTACTTCCAAATTACCCATACCTGAAGATAGGCTTGCCCCTGATCTGCCAAAGAACAGGCAATAGTTTATGCTGCCTCTCAGTAGCAAAAACTTGCCCTGAAGGTCAAATCTGACTCATAGGCCATTTTTTAATAGGTTTGCCTAACTCTTTGCTCTACTTGACTTGTCTCAAAAGCAAACTTCTTAACATTTTATACAAACATTATACAACCTTAAGTTTGAGTTATAAATCAGTAAAACTTAAACATGAGGAACCTTTGCAAAAGGAAATAGTCTCTTGGCTGAATTCTGCTTTAATTATCATTAGCACTGCTAAATTTTCTCCAAACAAGTGTCATAATATTTATAGTTCAAAGAGAAGACATGATAATTTAGATACTGCATAGAATTTGAGGGAAGAAAGTTTGTAAGTAAAATTTAAGCCTCTAAAAATCATGGGTCCAGACAAACTCAGAATTTGAAAAGTTCTTCTGGTAGGATGTATGAGTTTGCATTTTATAATCACAAACTTCAAGAGCAGTCTCCACACAAAAGTGTTTCTCACACACCAGAACACTACAGTTCACTCAAAAAGAGTTAAGGCTTAGGTAGCAAATAATCAATCCTTCTCTTAAATCAAGCCTCAATATATCTGGAAGCCTACTTTGCCAGTAAAATTATTTTTAAAAATTGGTATTACAAATAGCCTGAGTGACCATAGCTGTTTGACATTTTAATGTTTTCCAAAAGGCTCCTTGGGTTTGGATTATGAAGAATTTTTTAAGGGAAAACAGAAAACCACACCACAACTAGACAGCAATAGGTCATAGGCTCCTGTTTCTCCTTGTCTTTTATAAAAACACCTTCAAGGAAAGGTACTTGTGGGTTCTTTTGCACTATAGGTGTCATATTATCAAAATGCATAAGAATTAAGCAGTGTTCAGACCTCTCTTTCCTCTGTGTAGCTCTATAAAGAAGAAAAATGTTTAATTGTGATTACTTAGCTATGGCTTATCCTGTGACCATGAGTCCCTCTCCCCATCTTTCACTTTTTTTATTAGTAAATAAAAAAATCTTAAAATATTTAAAATTCTTTTGACTCTTAAATTTTGAAGAATTCATTTAATTATTTTGATGTAAACACAATATACAGTACTGCCTTTAAGCTATATAAACCTACACCATGCTTTTCACACCAATGACAGCAAATACAAAATTAAATGTAAAACAAGAAAAAAAGAACTTTTGCCATGGTTTAAATTCATGACACTTTTGCCCGCAGATGGGTTCCTCAAAGTAACTCTTAGATAATGATACTTTCTTATACTTTGTAATTTAGTGTTTTCTTTGCTAAATATGGCTAACTAAATACGGTTAGTACTGAAAACAGAAGAGTAAAACCACACTAACGCATTGGCTTGGTAGTATAATATTTCACATAGAATGCAGTCAAGAATCTTATTATTCCTTCTCTTTAAGGAACTACTACAAGCATATTCTACTTTTTTCCCTATAAGAGGAAATAATCAGAAAAAGAATATAACCATTCTTTCCCATATAGGCATAACAGCATGATTAATTCTGAGACAGTACCAATACAACACAGGAAAATATTAAATTAAGATACAATTTACTTCAGGCCTAAACATAGCAAGCACAGTAATCTTCACGTTACTTGAAGAATTTCACCTTTGTCTGGTACTGATGATTACTGCCATCCAAATTTCCTCAGCCTCAGACCATAAATTCAGATAACATTTTGAGAGTCACAAGTAAAATAAAACAGAAATTAAAAGGCTCCAAGTAATTCTGGCTATTAGTGATATGCAGAATACATACACCTATCTTACAGCCATCTGGAACAGTTTAAACTTCCCACTTAAGTTTGACTACTGTTCTGTAAATGGATCAACAACAGCAAGAAGTTTATTTCTTGACCTGGAGTGACAACAGAGTATACAAATTCCTCATCTATCTCAGTTCATCATCAGCTGCATTGCCTTACAGCATGCAATGCGGACTTGAAGGGAAGAGAATGTGCAGAAAACACACACACCTGGCAGCAGCTCGGTGTACAGCAACACTCGGGTCATTTCACAGTGACTTCTGTACACACAGAAACACACAGGATCAGTTCAGTTAGATTGGAAAAGACTTCTGAGATCATTGAGTCCACCTTATGACAGAACACTACCATGTCAACTACATCATGGCACTAAGTGTCATGTCCAGGCTTTCCTTAAATATCTCCAGGGATGGTGAACAACTTTACCTCCCTAGGCAGTCCATTCCCACACCTGATCTTCCTTTCTGTGAAGAAATTCTTCCTGATGACCAACCTCAACCTCCCCTGGTGCAGCTTGAGACTGTGTTCACTTGTCCTGGGAGAAGAGACCAACTCCTACCTGGCCACAACCTCCTTTCAGGCAGGTGTAAAGAGGGATAAGGTCTCCCCTGAGCCTCCTTTTTTTTCAGGCTAACACCAAAGGCCCAGTCAGACTCTGAAGATTGTAACTATAATGGTACAGCTACCTGTGAAAATCCCTCTCTACCCAGGAGAAGGTAAAGTGAAGATCAAAGGGAAAGGCTTTGATTGTGTCACTCACCAGGCCCCTCAACAGGCCTGAGAAGGTTTTCGAAGACTTTTGGAGTGGCTGTAGTAAAAGAACTGCCAGGTCAGGGGAGAAACAGAAGCAACACAGTTCTGTGCTGAGGAGAGGATTAGAAAATCTCTGAGAGAGGAGTTCTCAGGAAAGACCTCTTTACATCTACTAGCCAGATTTGTCAAAGATTAATCTTTTTTTCAAGAAGGTTCTAAATATCAAATACTGTGCTGTTGTATAAATATTGAACTGATTAAGTTTTGTTCGTTCATAGGTTAACAGATTTTTATACCTGGGTCTATTTGGAACATTGTACATAAATCACTTCTTTAACTAATAGAATACACCTTTCAAACCCAGTAATATATTTTGAATAATTTCCATTAATCTATTCTGCACAATTTCTGTAGTCACACACTGTTATGCTGCAAGAAGTCTGTATTTGTCATACTTTCTAGCTTTGAAAAGAACAATTTAAGTTAACGCAAGCACTTTGCACTATTTTATAGACAGAATAAACAGGATCATCTGAAATCACAGTAATTGTAAGGTGATTGTGCATCATAGAACAGCCAAGAAAAGATATCTGGATTAATATCAAACAAAACAGACTTCTAACAGCAGATTAGCTGCTTCTTGTTGGAAAAAAAAACCCAAAAAAACCCAAAAAAAACCAAAAAAAAACCCACAAAAAACCAAACATAAACAGCATAACAAACTACAGAAATCACTCACTTAGCTAGACAAAGAAAGGAATTTCCAAATCTTAAAATTACATAAATAATCATGTAAAGTGAAAATGTCAACATAAAATACAGAAAACAAAAAGAAAAATATTTAGTTTTTACTCCAGAAGAATATAGTAAATAAAATAGTGGCCACAAGACCATGTAAAATTGATCCCCACAGAGCTGAAAGAAGCATCCTTTTCTCTGAAGAGCCACTCTTATCAGGAGGGTGTTCCATGGAGGAGAAATAGACAATTGAAGCTAGAAAATGATGGATAGCAATGACCTTTCTATCTGTAAAACATGGGCATATTTTAGGTATTTAATCTTCAGAATTGGATTATTATTAATCAATTATTCATGACAATTTGAATCTATGGTAGATGTTTTTTGTTTTCTTAAATATCACATAGCTAAGCTTCTGCTTGAGAACTGGAAAGGAGATTAAATCCTCACAAGCAAATAGTGTTCAAGACTGGCATTTTACTCCCTCCTAAACATTCCCTTCCCTGCACAGCAGCACACACTGAAGATAACCCAGTGCCCTCTGCAAAAATCCTGCCTAAATATTCTAAAATCTATCTTTATAGCCTTTTTTTCTCTAAGAGGGAAAAAAATCTCATACCTCTTCCAGAGAACAAAGAAGAGCATTGTGGTTTCATTCCTATAGCCACAGGTTCCCCTGCTGCATGTTTAACATGCACTCCTCCTCACGTGCCAACAGTGAGTGATAACAGAAGCAGAGCCACTCCATTATGGGCCACCAGACCATACAATGAAAATAAGCAGAAGGTGTTTGCAGATATTTAAAATGCACTGCCAAAAAAAGATAGCAGATGGAGTTGTTCTAAAGCTCTTTTGAAAAGCAGAACCCCTACAGTCAGAAATAACATAAAAAATACGTATGTGTCTGTGAAGAGAAGGGAACAGGTATCAACATTTTCTAGAAGAATAACTGTACTGAAAAATATGTGTCTTCCCAGCTGGGGGAACCACTGTGGAAAGACTCTCCTTTACTCAGGTTCTAAAATTGAAGGATATGGATAGCAGTTGACATCTTATGATGACTAAACCAAATTTAACATACATAAAGCCACCAAGGATTTGGCAGTTTTTCCTGTTCTCAAATACTCTGTTAAAAAAAGTACACATTCCTAGTCTAACTGAACTTTCTGATATTATATTTAGTTCTCCCTTTGTCTTGCTATAGTTGAAGAACTGTCTTAACAAATTTCTGTTTGTTGTGCCATGCTTCTTAGGGACTAGGCAAAGCCCCTCTTTATTCCCTTTGTTAACACCAAACAGATTGAATTCCAGGAGGTTTTCCACAACATGGCACATTTTCAACTACTCCAGTCATTCCTGAGATAGTTGTGGTTCTCCCCTGATCCTTCTCCAACTGAACAGTGTTCCAGTAATAGTTATGCAAGTGTATTAACAATTACAGAAAGGTAACACAACTGGTTCCTTCTTATACAGCCTTTCATTGTTTATACGTCAGTATACAGTAATCTTTTGATTCTCAAACTCTCTTCAAAACCAACAAATTTCTTGGTTGAGGCTTCCTGTAAGATTAACCATTTACCCAGGACATCATGAACATTAATGGGGAGAAGGGATGCTCCAAAGGAGGCAGGGAAAAGGCTAATCTGGAGGAAATCTCTGGTGGTTAAAAAAGGGAGCTTGAAAAAAAGACTGAAAGGGCAAAGCAAGGTGAACGTAAAACATCTTACTGTGGAAAACGGGGGCAGTGTTTTAGTTTATTGATGTTGCCTGGTAAACTGAGTTCACAAGTGCAAATGAGAAATCATACATAATGAAGTCATTACAGGGGCTCAAACACTGGACTTCGTTGTTAGTGTGCCAGTAAATCTGACTGATTAATCTAATTCCATATAACAGCAGGATAAAACAGCTGCAAACAAGGAAAACCTTGGAAGTTAAATGCTGGAAACATTTATAAAGTAAAAGCTAATGCTAAGACAAATGGAGTATGTATCAGATGTGGGGATGGAAAACAATCTGTATGGGAAAAAAAGAAACTGAATCATTAGGATAGTGTGGAACAGTTGTGAAGTATGCGCTGTCTAAAACAATTTTTAGAAAGAGTTTTAAAATATATTGTAATAATCAAAACACTGTTTATTTCTAACCTCAAACTTCTTTCAATATGCAATAATCTGTGAACTTTAGTTTGGTGGGGTAATAGATCTGGTTGAATCAAGACCATTTTGAGCTACAGTATTTATTTTTTACATTAAATACCCAAGTAGTGTTTGTGATAAGAACGCTTATGTTTGCTGCACTTGTTCTAGTTTTCAAACTTGGCTACTAGGTATATTGAGTTGTAAAACTTCTAAACTTCTGCAAACTACAAAATGTATAACTGAGTCAAGCACAGTTCCTCAGTTTTTAAAAGGAGAACAAACTTCCCTACTCATAAGCTTTGCACCCAAAAAAAAAAAAAAAAACAAAACAAAAGAAATTGCTTTGATTTCATCATTTTTGTTCCATCTAGAAGACTTTAAACTAAAGGTTATCTGAAGCAAGGAGAGAGGTTCATATCATAGCATCTAAACAAATAAGACTCATAATTAAGGCCTCTACTACACACTTATTAAGACTAAGTCTTTCAGAAACTTATATCTTTCAGCTAAACTTGCTTTCCACAAAGTCAGAGTGCTATTCTGACTCAAAGTCAGAGTAAAGCTACTCATGACTGCAGGATAAGGACAGTCATGCACACTGGAACAGAATCTTTTACCCCTACATTTGACCTTATCTTCTTCCCCCTTTTCTCTGTTCCTTTTTTTTTTTTTTTTTTTAAATTCAGCAGCAACTAACCCTTCCATCACAGAGCTATAACTACATATAATCATCAAGTCACTTTACCAGGGGTTTCCACTATCTGCTACAAATTCTAATATATGTTGAAAAAAATGTATCATCAAAACTCTCCGGTGCAGCCACTGCAGCATGTCTTGGTGGTGAACAGACTAGAGGATGCACAGAATCACCCTCCAGACCTTGGTCCTTTCCTCCATAGTTTAGGCATGCTGCTACCTGCTATTAAATTAATCTGCTCTCTCATGCATTTGGGAATAAGGAAACTTCTAGGAAAAGGGAATGAGAAGGAGGGTCCTCCAAAAGAAGATGCCATACACACCTTTCCATATCATCAACATAAGCACAAAGCAATTGCTTGTCCAGGGACAGTTAGGTTTAAAGCAATAATCTTTTGGGACTAAGTAAACTCTCAAGCTATGCAGGACAATTCTCCCTGTCTGTAGCCCTTTAAGAATTATTTTAAATCGTCAGATAAATATCTGACATGTTAAATTAAAGTTTCCTGTATAGGATCAAGATAACTATTCAATACATTAGAGGTGCAAGTATTTACCAGGATTAATTATTTAGGGGAAAAAAAAGCCACGATTGACTTTGAAAATAATTTCAAATGCTAACACAAAGTTCCAGAGAAGATAAATGTATAGATAAGACTAAAAAACAACTAAGTAAAATAACAAAACAAATGAAAAAACAACCTAAAAAGAAACACACAACTGCAGCAAAAAATCACCAGTTTTGACAACAGCAGGTTCAGAAATTTACCCCACTGTCAACAGTATAGTGTGCATTGCAAAGAGAGACTAACACTGAAATATGTGATCAGACAGCCTCAAGAGAGCTGGAGCACCACTCTGCATTTAGCCCATTTTCTTTCTGAATACACCTAATAATTAGAGAATAGTTCTTCATGCTGCCCCTCCCTTGAGCAACTAACATTCAAGCATTCACAGAATTTTAGAGCATTACAGAGTACTACCTCTGGCAGTTGACAGAAATATTTTTGCCTTAAGAGGGTACAATGGATAGCATATGATCTTCAATCCAAGATAGGAAAACAGAAATGATCTTGCATACCTTTTTGTGTTTTAAAGCATACAGGACATACACTAGGAATGTAGACCTGTAAAAACTAATTTAAAAACTCCACAGCTCCATAGCATGGGTCTACTATTTCAGGACTCAAAACCCTTAAAAAACTTACACCTGACCAGTACTCAGTGCAGCTGGAAGCAGCTGCTCTCAGCATAGTTTAGTCTGCTGCTTATATATATGCATTACCTGGGAAATTGAGGGTGATGACACCTAGCACAGCTGCATAAATGCAGTACTAGCTATTGTACTATTAATGATAAGAGAAGAATGTAACATTAAGGCTTTAAAAGCTTAGATGCTACAGAGGTCTGTACCATACTGCACCACTCGAATCACACCTTTCCTTGTACTTGTTGCTTATGCATGCTGACAGGAGTCAATCTGGGAAATAAATTCAGTAGATGCACATTACAGTTGCAACACAATTGCATTTGACACACATTTAACAGAGTCAACAGGCAGTATCCCATTACACTGTGAAAGCAAGCCTCAACGGCAGCAATTTGTTCTGGAAATACTTACTTCTGATGAGGTCACCATCAGTGCGATTTCCCCAGATGGACTGCTCTTGTATCTCTGCTTGTATACTTTGATTACTGGAAGGTTGGTTTATGTCTTTATCTCCTGCCACTGCAGTCTCTTGGTCAGTTTTTCCTAAGTCAAAGGAAATTTCAAAATATTAATTTCTACAGTATTTTTTCTCTATGTTAGCAAAACTAATTTTGAAAATTAAAAGTGAGGTGGCATAAATTATAACTTGTCTTAGCATCCGCTTTTGTTTCCTTAGAATTAACTGCCAATAAAGTTGATTTTCCATTTGTTTTCTGGTCTATATCAATATAATTTCTCGTTTAGAAAGACTTTTAGTCATATTGTATCGAATTATGCAAAATAATACTCAGCAACTCCACAGCTTCTGTAAAAAATTAAATTTTGGCGGGGGGTGGGGTGGGGTATTTTCTTATTTAGTTACCTTCCACAATGCTTTCATATAAAAATTTTAATAGCTTTGTCACACAAAAACCATTATTTTTTACCTACATACATGTGGCTGTAGCACATAAAAGCTATAGTAATTTTACAAAATTTTATTGTCTATTTTTTATAATTAAACACATAATCAAAGACAAATACAGTTGAAAGTTCAAAAGTGACTAGCACAAAAATTCAGAAAAATTATTGTAACACAATTACCTATTTTTTCTTGAAAAAAAGAGTTTGAAAAAGCCACTGCTGATTAAAAGTTAACATTTAGCCAAAAATGAAAAGAAAAAGTATTTATTCTGTCCATGTATACATAAATTGCAGGAAAAATTCCATAGTAAGGTTATTTGAGGGATTCTTCAGCTTATTTCACAATGTAACAGATGTTGTTTTGGTGATGTTGCCAGTTATCACAAGGAGACCAGAATTTCCTCAAACCAAGGCAAGTGACAGTTTTCATCTTCACTGTCATTAAAGTTTTAATAACCAAATCCGCACACACAAATCTTTCTGTTCTTGATTGTTACAGATTTTTTCCTACTGGCATTCAAGGAAACATTTTTAAATCTGGATTTACTTTGTTCATTATTCACAGCAACAGATAATCAATTTATATTACTTACTCAAGGGATCTGTAAAACACTAAATATTTTCAGTCTGGTGTGTTTTTTTGAGTATATCTATAACATTTAATATTTACAGTGAACTTAGATGAGCAACTGCTGGAAAGTCTATTAACTCTATTTATTTGTTTCAAACAAATACATTTATAAATCCCTTATTACAGTTTCTTATACTGTATCCTCTAATAAATTATTCCAGTCCCGAGACACAGAAAAAAATCACTTTTTGCTACTGTGACATAGTAAAGGTTAGTTTCTTCATGTAACTCACAGCACTTTGATTTTAAATCCTAACTTTCTGCCTTTGTTATCCACCCTATCAAACTGAGGCACTGGACATCACTCAAAATAAAATATGCCATCTTGTGTGTATAGTAGCATATGCCTTCAAACACTGCTGCTCCCCTTCTATCAATTTCTACCCCTGAAATGTCTGACCTAGCTACCTCCGTGGTACTTTGCTCTCAGTCCTCCCTCCCACCAACAACTTGTCAGTATTTCCTCAAGCCCATCCTGAGAGGAACTGTTTCACTGGGATTGGTGTAGTTATTGAATTGAATGGGAAGATATTGACTTTAATGAATTTTGCCCCTTGCCCTGATGACTTAATATTATCTAGACACTCATTAACATTAAAAACCAAAAGAACAAACAAAATAAAACACCACAAAGCCCACAACAACAAAAAATAAAACAAAAATACAAATAAAAAACTCCCACCAAATTAAAAAAAAAAAAAATCAACAAACCAAAACACAGAGTGTTTCAACCCCTTTGACAGACATCAGATACAAATTATTTCTGTCTGATATCTATCAAATACAAAGTGAATGCATTGAAGTATGATGATTCAGCCTGTACAGTTAAGCATTAGGTGCAAATGTTTATCAAAAGTGTTTGAAAAGTGTTCTGGAATAGACTGAATAAAAATAAGTAGTGTCCTGACAGAGCTAGTGTAAAAGCACTCTGCTTTCCACAAATACTAATATTAAATGAGCTATTTTAGGAGATTTTGCTCTTAAATTACTTTACTACAGTGATGACACCAAAATTACAATATGTACCCAGCAGTGCTAGTACAGACCCGGAGAGAAGCTGTATACAATGCTCTCATATAGGATATGACTTTGCAGAACCCTATTATTTCATGTAGTAAACAATGAATGGCTATAAGGAAACAATAATGTTAATATAATGGGGCCCCTAGTGCTCTAGATTACATTTTTATCTAAGAAATCTGAAGGAGTGCAGAATACAATCAGTCATCATTATTGATATGGATTTATTTTTCATCCCTCTGCTTGTTTTCAGTTCAGTATATTTTTCTCTTTTTTTCTTCTCATTGTCTAGGCTGTATGTGTATTTTTCATGTGCACTTTTATTATTCTACCTGGATATAGTAAATGGCCAGTCAAGACCACGTATGCAATAGTAGAAGTTAACAAGAAAAAAGAAGCACTATCAAAAAGTTTTAACAGAAGCACTGTTGCAACTGAACACCAAACATTTTTGATAGGAAGTTCAGAACAATTAACATTAATTTTCTCTTCTTTGATCTCTTGAATTCACGTGCAGAATGCATAAATGTGCGTAACAGAAACCTACACCATTAAAAACATGTTTGGTATCTTACTTTGCACTCCAGAATTACCCACTGGAGCAGCTCATCCTGAAAGGTGCTGCTCCATGGTGTGGTGAGATCACCTGGGCAGCAGCTAAGGACTGTGCAGCCTCTCCTCCCTTCCCCAGCCCCCAGCAGGACAAGGGGAGACAACAGAAAGACCCAAGGGAAAAAACTTGTGTGTCAAGATGTAGTTTAATAAGTGAAGAAAAGAGGAAGAAAAGTAAAACAGGAGATGCAAAGTAAATCACTTACCATCTCCCACAAGTAGACCAATGCCCAAGCTAGTCTCTAAGCAATGAAGACCTCCCCTAAAACCTCCTCCCATGTTTTTTATTGCTGAGCATGACATTCTATGGCATGGAATGGCTAATGGGGATTGTGTCCCCTCCCAGTCCTATGCCCACCCTCAGTCTAGTCACTGGAGAAAAAAGTGGGAAAAGAGAAAACTTTTGACAGGTGCTGTGCAAGTGTTGCTCAGCAATAGCCAACCCACTGTTGTGCTACCAGCCTTGCTTGAGACACTGATCCCAAACAGCACCACAGGAGTTGCTATGAAGAAAATTAACCCCATCACATCCAGACTTAGTTCAAAGGGGCTTTAGAAACAGTAGACCTTA
This sequence comes from Onychostruthus taczanowskii, assembly GCF_017590055.1. Lineage (NCBI taxonomy): Eukaryota > Metazoa > Chordata > Aves > Passeriformes > Passeridae > Onychostruthus > Onychostruthus taczanowskii. The sequence continues at coordinate 2,692,988 of NW_024504566.1, forward strand.
TGATCTCTTTTATATATTTGAGCATTTTTTCATTAATCGTTTCTGGTGTATCAGACTACTGAAAACACACACTGGTGTCTTGATTCAGTTGCTTTTTCTTAAATATGTACCATGCCTCAGTTTTTGTACAAAGGAATTTATTGATTATTCCCTTATAACAAACAGTTGATAATGCGATCATATTTTCTTTTCTTAATATTAGAGATTCCACTACAACATACCAATTACAACCAATCACACATGAAGACAGCCTCAAGACCATTCCTGTCTTTTGCTGATGCCATTACTTTTATGTTAGGTACCTAAGAATTTTCACAACAGTAGTTTATGAAGAATCAACACAAAAACCTTACTCTGACAGAAATACTAATGACAGGATCCGGCCGTAGAAAAGTATGACTTTTTTTCCACTGCATCTTCAAGTAAATTTGTAACACCTTTCTGTTTCAATCACGCTTACCCTTAAGAATCTTTCTGTAAGACTTCCTTAGTATTTTAGCTTTTGCTTCCTTTAGCACACTCTTCCACTCTCATGTGGCTAACCTCCAATACTGACAGCCAAGAAAAAAAGAGATGCTCTTCTTAACAGTTCAAATAATGTAAAGAAAAGACTCATTATGTTCTGAGTCTGGCAGAGCTGAAATATAAATCCAATCTCTCTTCAAAACCACTGTAAGTTACTCTAGGTCATGTCACAAAAGCAACACAGACTTCTTACCTACCACAGTTCAGCCCCAAACCAGCAACTTGTGTGGCTCTGTACTTCCCCTAAACTAACAGCAGTGCCAGGGCTGAAAAGCTTCTAGTCAAAAGCCCCAGGGAGTGACACCCACACAGAACACCGTGTGATTTATCCTGAAGGTAAGGCAGAAACTCTCCTTGTCCAGGGACTAATGCAAGTTTAAGATTTAAATAATAAGAGATATGACATGCCTGTGAAGTATAGAATTGAGATGGCTAAAAGCCAAATCATATCTATGATACAGACAACTGGCAAGCCACACAGTGAAAAAAAAATTAAAATTTTAATCACATCTCAAAATTACTGCTTCATTAAATAAGTAAATCCAGTGAATAACTGATTTTTCTCTACGGAATCACTTAAGTACATATAAATCATTTCTATAGTACATACATTCATTTTACTATAATTTTGTTATATTTATTTTTAAATTATGCAGCAATACACATACTCCATAGAATAGAATTCAATTTTCACTTTTGAGACTATTGTTATATTGATGGTTAACTTTTGTTCTAGTTTGGAGAATATGCTTCTGGTTACACACACTTCTTTGCAACATGACAAATACATTCTGCAAGACTCCACCAACTGAATAATGTCAGCAGTCTGAATTAGCAACAAGGCTACTATTGCAACAGCCCCATCAAAAAGTAAACTTAACAAATAGTCAGAGCTGTCAAGAAATACCCATGTATATTAAGCAAATCAGGTATACAGGGCAATCTCTCCAGATTCCTTCCAATTCTGCATCCTATGCTTTTGGGAAGTTGTTGGAACATATGTCAAACTAATTCCTGAAAAACTCTTAGACCATCCTAGTGAATAATCTCTCTTTTCAGAGCTACATTTGTGTATCTTTCTCTATAATGTAAAGCATATTAAGTGAAGATGAAATTAATACACAAAACTGATAGAAAATACAAAAAAAGATAGGCAATGGAGTGTAGTTGCAAGACACACCTTGAAGAGCTCAAGACTTTGACAAATAACCAACTTTTCTTCTCCAAGGCTTTATCTATGTGCACATTCACACACCAGCTGGCCCCAAGAGCCCCACCACATCTTCTTGTTCAGAAATGGGTCTCTGTGTTCATACATGTGCTATCATATATCATGAAATATGTAACATACACAAAATAAAAATGGAAACAAATGACCCCATTAGGTGGATTGCACATCCTCAGAGTTTAATTGGCGGCTGATTTCTGTTCATAAGATGACACATAACCTGACTCAGCCATTGCTTCCAAGAATGTCAATCATTAGAGTGCATGACTAGCAAAATGACAGACTGGACTTGAGAAACAGGTTTGGAGTTTGTCTATAAAGTTTAGGAACCTGTATATAAAATTAATTAAGTGAATTCTGCTGTAACAACCAAAGCCTTTGCTGCCATGACACATTAATTTTCTGTTCACCAGCAATGTGGTGGACAGCTCCAAATAGCATATAAAGAAAAAACAATGGGTGGGAAAAGTTTCTGGAAACCTGACAGCATCATTCTCTTCAAGGAGAGAGAAATAAGCAAAATGGATTGGCACAGTGATCACCAACCTCCAAAAATGCAATCACAAACAGTCCAACAGTTTTATTGAGTAGGGGCAAAGGAAAGATTTGGAAGCATGAGGCAAAGTTACTTAGGCACCTAAAGCTGATCTAGTTCTTGGGATGAACCATCAGAAGGCCTGAGTTTTTCCTACAACAAGCAGCTGCAGATTTTAAAATAAATGTGCCAGTTCAAATTAACCCAAATGAAATTTTGTCCTTCAAAGGAAAGAGCAATTACAAAAGAAAATCAATTGCCACAAAACACAAACACGTAAGTAGATCTATGAGGAATAAAAAAAGTCAAAGAATGTTCCCAAAAGGAAATGTAACAATCAGTTCTCTGTCTCAAGCCTACAATTGTTGGGAGAGATTGAAAAGCATGTGGCAAACACTGCACTTCTAACACTTCCTTTGTTCATTAATAACCTTGCTGGCAAGGAACCAATAAGGATTCTACTTCCTACTGAAAATTCCACTGTTCACAACAACACACAAAAAAACCCTGATAAAATCACATTTCACATCATTGTATAATCATTAACAGTAACTAAAACTTTTAGGCATTTTATATAGCAAATAAATTCAACAGTTTCTGTAACAGAATGCCTATTCCAGCATTTACATGAAACAATCCCATTTCATTAAGGACATCTAATTAATACTGATAATCCACAAATTATGGAGTTGGAAGCCTCCAATTAAATGTTTGTTTTAAAACAAAAAAAAACCCAGCTTATTTGCATTCATTTAATTTCAGTAGCTTTCACTTAAATGTCTTGTTGCAACTTTAAATGGCTTCAGAAGTGCCACAGAAAAAAACAGTTTCTCAAAATTAGAGCAATTTAGCTGAGCAATTTTTTGGAAAACTTATAAAGAACTTTCCAGGTGCATGCTATGGCACTAGAAGTTTGACAGCCCTGAACAAATTTGAGTCAGGATAAATCAAAAATGCACAGCAATGTGTAAATAGGTATTCTGCATTATTTTAACTGTTAAAAAGGTCAAATACATAAATGAAGACTTTTCACAAATAACCATACTAATTATACAGTCAGCTATGCATGTATGTCATTCATCCAAAGAAGTTTCACATGTATACAAAACCACTTTTCATGGAAGTGCTAAGCAATACTTGGCAGCTATGGCTGCATTAGCAATGGCTAATAGAACTGGGCCTGTACAGTGAAAGAGTTAACTTTAAGAATATTCCATGTAATACATGTTCCATGGGCTTTCTACTTTGAACTAGTTCTCAGATATAATCTTAAAGATTCAAGGCTTACTAGTGGTCGGGAGTGTACTAGGCACATTCCTGCAGCTTTCACATTATTTTGAGCTAAAGGAATGCCATCCAGGTCACTCCCTAGGATCACTCCACAATGCAAATCAAAGTAGAGGTGAGCAGATTTACTTCAAAACTGCATGGCTGATCCAAATAAAAAAGTAGGATAACACACTCATTGCTGAATGTTAATTACTAAAAAAAAAAAAAAAAAAAAAAAAAAAGAAAAAAAAAGAAAAAAAAGTGTTTAAAGCAAAGAGAAATCTAACTTCTGAGAGCCCACAGCTGGACTTAAGAAGAATTACTGTGATATAAAATAAACCTGTGATGTAAGATGGAACAAAAATATTTTAAACTTGATACAAGATCTTTACAGTCAACTCTGTGAAATACAAGTGCACAACACCCATGAGGGAATGAATCACTTGACTGGAACCATATGCACATGAAACTGAAAGCAGACATATGCTTTCATGACAAACTAGAGTCAGACACCTATTTACCAACGTTTTAGATATTTTAGTCAGTAATATTAAATAAATGCCTCAGTACTGGCACACAGCAATGAAATAAATTAATACAGATTCTTTTAACTCTTGTGATAGCAAGAGGAAATAAAATTATAGAGGAAATATGTGATAAGTCGAGCAATCCGAGTACACTTAACTGTTAGAAAATATATATTACTCATAACACTGAGGCATTGCTGGTAAAGTGCAGTAATTGTTGTGATAGCAATCACTGTTGCCTCAAGAATGTCCAAACATTCCCTGCATTAAGTCTTTTGTCACCCAATCTCATCTAGCCATCAGATTCCTTTCCTGCTCCTTATCATGAAAACAGTGAAGCACTGAAAACATGAAGATTAGAATCACATTCTTGAAGAGGAGTACTTTGTACATCTTCTGAATGGAAGTATTAGTTGCTGCATATGGTTTCTTGAGATACCAAATCTTGAGATACCAAATCAGAACTGCATCTCCATCCAGCAACAGTGAGATGATTTGCACTAGAGAACAGTCACTTATAGAATCTGTTCCTTTGTATTTCTACTAGATTTCTCCATCCTCCCCACACCATTAAAATAAAAAGTTCTAGTGAATTTCCATCATCTAAAGATTTATTATAGTGAAATTATCAATCTCAATTTTGTAATATGTTGTTAATTATTATAATTATTGTTTTTACTTTCTTTCTTAATTGAGAAAGCTAAATATTATTCCTTCGTTATTCTAGGTTACAGTTAAGTTAACAAAAAGCAAAGATAAAAGCATTCCAAATAATTTACAGATGACAGCCCTGAATTTATCTCTTGTATTTCGTAATTTATTCAAATGCAGAGGATTTTACTGCCACAGCCCAGGCAATAATCACACCATAATTTCCAATATATGAAACGTTTTCCTTAAAGCAGAGTCTAGTGGTCATGAATTGCCACATTCCTTCCTCAGGGACATTATTCTGGTACCTATGAGTTGAGAACTACCTGATCACAATCAAATTGAAGTGGTCTGAGCAGAGACATGGCACTATTCACTGACTGCATCACACAAGTAGATGTAATCATAATTTGGTTCCAAAGTCCATGAGCTACAGGGAAGAAAGAAGACATCACTAAGATCTTCAACAAGGGTGCACAAGCAGAGCTACACTTTTGGAAGGATGTGGCAGAAATTAACATGTTTGCAGAAATTAGATTAAACCTTCCATCCTGCAGTGTGTCTCTTAGAGCAGCAGACCACACTGACATAGATAATGGTTAAGGACTGAAGTTGAATTTTGACATTACCACAAAAGAAGATGCCGTGATTTCATTTGCTCTCTCTCACAACACACTAATTGTGGATGGGTGGCATCCAGATTCTCACTAATATTTATGCATTTATTCAAAAATGAACTAACAACGAAGAACAGTGACAGGGGATATGTTGCGAAAGCATATTGGTTAAAGTAACACAGAAAAATTCTTTTAAATTGTGAAAGCCAGAGCATACCACATCTGTAAGCCAAACTCTGCCTCAACCCAGTTTTCCCCATGTCCACAACTGATGAATACCCCTGCATACTCCTAAGCTTTATTAACTTTGTCTGATCTTTAATAACATTGTGAAATAGCTATTTTTGAATATTCAAATTTCAACTGAAGTTTCTTTTCCTTTCATGGAAAAATATAGCTAATCTTCAGCATCAGAATGGATATGATAGCAAGCAAAAGGAACACTTTGTATATCTGGATTTCTTGATGATACCTCTCAGAACTACAGAAGAGGAAAAGTTTGTTCCCAGGATAAGGTATCTATATCAGTTAAACATTTACAGAGCACATTAAAATATGCTGTTACAAACGAGAAATTCCTTCTCATTAGAATGCACTTAATACTTTATTATACATACAAGATAAGCCATCTTTTCCTGATTAAAGAATCTTTAATTCTAGGTCAACCCAGATTTCAGGTATCTCATTGTAAATATATGAAGTAATTTACAGGTCAATAATATGAATTTCAATCAAAGCTTTTAAAATTATCACCAAATTCTAGAGAAGACAGTGTAAATTTGGATGTCCAGGGGGCAGAATAGAAGGATAGGGGCTGTTAAAAGTCCCAGACATACTATCTTAGTTTTTCAGCCCTGGAATATCTGAATTACCTTACCCTGTAACCACACACTGCAAAGCTGACAACAGAAATGCTGGAATATAGACTGGAAATGTTATGAACTCACCTTTTCCTCTTTCCACCCCCACTTCCCCAACAAACTTAGACTAGAAAAAAGCAACAAATATCCACATTAAAAATCCATATTATCCTTAAATTTAAGTTCATTAGAATAAAAATAATGTATTTGAATGCTGAATTTTGCTTTGTCTTTATGTGAACTCTATATAAGCTTTAAAATTGAGCATGTGCCTTGATAGGTGTGGCCAGTGAACAAACCATAATCATAATGCTTGTTTGTATCTTAGTGATTCCTAAGAAAGCTGTGAGGTTTAATTGTGTCATTTGGATTTTCTGCACATTACTTGTCAGGGACAGATCAGTATTTGTTTCCTTACTTTTCATTAACAAAAAAAGAGCATGTATTTACAATCATACCTAGGACTTTCACTTCATAGTGAACACTAAGTTTGAAGTGGTACTGTGAGAATGAGACCACTTCCATGCTCGTTAGTTCACTGACTTACAACTTCAGTAACTTTGATGCATGTCCTACATGGAGAATTTAACAGGTGTGGCCAGTTGACCACATGACAAATAAAAACACGCTGAAAATAAACACATATCACAGGTACTGATGGTTCTGACAAAAATGTGATTCTAGCAGTTCAGTTCTGCATGCTTCGTCTTCTGCATTTAATCTTTTTTATTATTATTTTTTACTGTTTAGAAGTTATGAGTCATTCTCTAGAACAAAAAAAAACCAAAACCCATCCAACAATAAGATAAGTATAAGCCAACTTGCTGGGCCCCCACGCCAAAACATTTTTTATTTAGCTACAGATACTTTCTGGTTTCTATAACAAGTCTTCAGCTTTGATTGCACAGAGCTATTGATTTTCTTAGTTACAAAAACAAGACTGCATTTTTAATCCACAGTTGCACAACTGTATTACCAGGCTCTGCTCCTGTTAACCAGTTATGAATAAAGTTACAGTTCTTGAGCAAGATTATTTGTCTGTTTTTCAGAGACTTTTTAAACTCCTGTCAGAATTCTGGAAAATCATAGCTGCAAATAAATAAAGAAAAGTCTCATCTTTACAGACCAGGACTTGACAGGCAAACATACTCCCCAGTTTTGAGGATAACCTAAAATATACTTTTCAAACTTCTCTACATGAAGGTTATCAGAGTTATCAGTGTATTTTGTTCAAAAGTAAATAAAACATAACTTAAATAATTTATCTTAAAGATGAACATACTTTCAAACAACCTTTTGAACAACTGATATGAAACAAGTTATATTCTCAGAGACTGATTTTAGCTGCAGTATCACAGAGTAATCTAAGAAAAAAAAGAAAAGCAAAGTGACTTCCAACCTGAACAAGGCTCATGCTATTAGATCAAACTTTCATAATTTACTTCAAGACCTGGAAGGACAGCTTTACAGGAAAGAATTCCTAAACATAAACACAAAGCTGAGAAAAACAAAAGCGATTTTTAAGGAGCAACATCTGCCTCTGAATGGCAGTTTTTCAAGTACTGAAAATCAGGGCTGAGAGCAGCACATTGTTCCTTTTTATTTTTTTGTTCATTTTCTTCATGGGAATTTTGGGTTAAAGCAATAAAATGGTGAAATGAAAGTGCTAGAGAGATACACTACAGAGGGGAGGGGCAAAAACAGAGGGGTTAAAACCCAGTAGTCAAATCAGTAAATGTATCATTCAAATATAACGCGCAACAATTACAGAGAAACTTTAAAGCAACTTACCTCGAGGGAGAGAGATCAAAGAGCTGTTTTCAGTCGGAGCTTGCTCTGGCCCTCCAGGCCCCGGAGGAAGAGGTTCTCTCACTTGGGACATCTGCCAGCTCTCTCGCCGAGTAACAGAAAGCCTGCACCCCTCTCCAACAAAACTAACACGCGACCCTGAAGGAACAAGCAAATGAAAGGACTCGTTAAAGTATTTTATGCAGAAAACTCACGGCTCGGGGCGAGGGACCGAAGAGGGACAGTAGGGAAGCGGCGGCAACTTTCCGGCGCGGTTGCGGCGGGCGCGCCCCCCGCCCCCTGCAGCGAGCACCCGCGGGGCCGGGGGGCGGGAGCGGCC